>NC_089532.1:20836464-21056464 GCF_963924715.1 Thunnus thynnus | reverse complement strand
AAAACAATTAATTTTTCGGATGAACCCCAAAAACGGGGCCCGTCTGATTAATTATAATTCCCTCCTAAAAATTCATGCCCACGATTGTTCCCAAATAAGTGAAGAAAGAGCTTTTTATATTCTTGATTAAATAAATCTTTCGATTGAATGCACAAATAAGAATGCCGCAGGAGAATCCATAATAATGTTGATCATTCCCTCCTTTTAATCGCTGAATTTCAGCGTGTTTGGATGCCTCAGGCAGGGAGTTAGTCTTTGATAAAGGTAACCCCGCCTGCCTCAGGGTGTCCATGATAAATGTACAGAGTGACAAGACCGATTTCCTTCTCCTATGATTAAAAGCCTATATATAATATGCAGGTAAAGCCGGGTCCGTTTTATTTATGGGGGCTAAGCCATGGCCCGAGGAGACTTGGCTGGAGGGTAGAAATCATTTTGGAGCCCGTTTGATTTTTACAGAAATTCAACCACCCTTCCCTCCCGGGCAAAAAGTCTTTATTCGTCTCCTTTCCTCTAATGATTAAACATGTCACGGCGAGATTATAGCAGTGCGCCCATGCCCCGAGGAGATGCCTTCATTTGTTAAACCACCAGTTTATTTGTAACGGTGAATTTCATGCCACGCTGTGCCATTCGCCTTAATCGTTTTTTTTGTGTGTAAGACGAATTGCTAAAAAGGGGTTTATTATTTTTTAATCACTTCCCATTTCACTATCGCAGTGACACTGGCAGGGAGGAGGGAGAAAATGGCTTGAGTCCCTGAGACTTCTTCAGATAAATCAAGAGACAACTATTATTTGCAAATGTGTAGAACACTGTTAATGCCCCTTTGATGAATAAATAAAAATAAATAAATACGTAAATAAATAACCACCCTCTCCAGGAAAAAAAACCCGATCTGCCCCGCTCTAGATGGCACAAGTACAGACAACTTGTCCTCCTTGTTAGGCAGCCTGTGTGTGAGTGCAGTAATAACATTAACAGCTGTTGACATCTGTAGAGCTCTAGCGGTCTCTACCGGCACATTTAAGAAACAACAGGGGGTGTTTGTTGTGTGCACCCAATTAGGCAACTTATAATAGACAATAATGTTACGGTTACATGCAATGGAATCAGACATGTGTTATGATATGAGGACTATTAAATATGTTTTATACTTCATCTGCAGGTAAACACACATCTTCATCCCTTTTACATTATATAGTAACACACACACACACACACACACACACACACACACACACACACACACACACACACACACACACACATACACACATACACGTTCTTTAATTTAAGGATATGGCTGGTGTAACCATTGGCGCACCGCTGGAAACTATAGGAAATTATTGATAAGAGTTTTTGATGGTTGTTTTGTTTGAGTTTTCTGAAAATATCTGCTAAGATTAAACACATTTTAAAATGTTGCTCTCAGCTATTTCTAAATAATAACAGCTTGGATACAATAGTGCAGGCCAACTCTCACAGTGTATTGCTACAACGATGCTAATGTCCAGCCAAGCATAGATTATAGCTACCCACGTGAGTGTGTAATGATCACAAACTACTACTGTAGGCTAAAGACACACAGGCCTACTACACTCTGAATAACCACCCTATTTAAAACAGTTAAAAAGCACTAATATCAGGGTCACTTCACATTCTAAGATGCGCGCTGATGCGCACAAAACAGTAGCAAAAGAAAACATGCAGAGTCTATTAGGCTGTAAAAATAAATAAATAAAAAAAACAGAAAATACTGTATGCAAACTGACTGGAGCATCCAGTGCGCTTACCTAGACTGGAGGGGGGCTGAATGTGTTGCCAGCGTTAAGACAGCGCGCAGAGTTAATGAAATATCTCCAAATGGGAGTCAGGAGTGCGTGCAGAGATAAGCCTGATGTGGTTTATATACCCAGAAAGCAAGTGCTCCTCTTCTCATATTGTCCAAGAGCGTTTGCATAGCTGGCCAAGTGGCTCTGCTCTTGCTGACTCGCTAACATTGCATGGTGTTTGTTTTCCCTTGCTATGACGTGAGACAAAATATTGGCCATATGTTCATCGACAATAAATTGGTCTTGAGCGCAAACACAGCTCTCTGCGGTCGGTGCTTTTAACCAACGCAACTAGTTTTCTCTCTTTGGGATGTTTTTGGGACACGAAACTATCTGGTGTATAATGTAGGTGAATGATAATGTTACAACAGCCCGTTTAAGAGATAATTGTACGCCTATGGAAGGGCTGCTGGTAGATCTTTATACTGCGTCCTATTACTACTCACACAGGGCTCTGTAATAAATCGCTTGGTAACCAAGAAGCAACACTGTCCAAAGAGCAGATGTGGCATGTTATCCACGGCGCAGTTGCGTTTACATTAGATACCCTGATACAATGATTGATAACCAAGGTCACAGTAATTCACAACGATTCGGGACCCAGTCATCTCCCATGAGGCAGACTACTAACACATAATGTTTGCTACATGGATCCAAATGTGTCGACACTGAAAACAACGGCAACTGTGTGAGCTAAGGGCCACAGACGATAAGAGAAAATGTCATTATTAACGCATAAGCGGAGGCAGAAAATAACAGTTATAAATTCCCAAATCTCTGCTAACAAGTACCTCAAATAGGCGCAAAAATACTGAACATTTGTGCCACAAAACACTATTTTCAATAGACAATATAATAATGATGATGATAATGACAATAACAACAATATCATGATAATAATTAATGTTAAATATATTATTGTATAGATATATAGATATTTTAATGTAACTAGTGCACCTGCCTGACATCTAGAGTTAAAAATAAATACATTTTGACTAAAAACTATAGCCTATGCTTCATATATATATATATCTATATATACATATATATATATATGAGATGAAATGTTTAAAGTAGTCATTGTGTGACAACATAATAAGAATAAAATAAATAATATGTATTTTTAGACAGCAAAAAGCAACAATGAGAATGGATAAACACAAAAGAGCAGCTACATTACTCCCTTTATTTTTTATAACAGTTTTCATAAAAGCATATTGAATTTCTCCAGCACATCTATTTACACCAGTTACTGGCAACACTTTTCTGTATAGAAAACATCTTCTCCAGTATCAGGTGCAGGAGTATCTGCTTGATGTAAAGATGATGACAGGGAATGCCAGTAATTGTTGAGGAAGAAAGCAATATGAGGCAAACACCAGTTGTGCTATTATGACACCTTGGGGGTGGATAACTTAAATCAAGACAATGATTTTATTGTGGGCAGTCTGGAATCTATGCATGGTAATAATGGTGTTGCCTAGTAGTGCAGGAGCGACCATCAATCAATAGCGAATACATTACTGATGGGTTTTGTGCAGGGCCACTTTGCTGATGAAAGACAGAGATTATCCTCCCTGCCATCACTGTGTTCAAGAGTATCACTAAGACGCTGAGAATACAAATAAATAAATTGGCCTCATACCTCGTTTGAAATTCCACATTAAGGCAAAGTAGTTAGTTGGAGTTGGAATGTATTCATGAGGTTCAGACGAATGAGAAAAAGCTTTCCACTCAGCCGCTCTGTGAATACCCTTGTGCTGTTTGAGATTTGCCACAAGTGCTCTGGGTGCTAAATACAAGACCTCCTGAAAAAGGATGGGTAAGATAGGCCCTGCCGGTCAAGCTATTATCAATCCCTGGCCTAAAGCTTGATGACTAAGATACTTCAGATGTAGTTAACAGCTGCGTAAGGACACTGATGGCACGGCATTCTGAAATCAATCAGTTCAAGTTTTAATGTATCGACCACTCGAGGAGAACGAAAAGAGGGAGAGCTTCTCGACACACAAATGCCAGGGAGACTGGGCTGATTTTCATGGAAGATACACTTTAAAAAAAAAAAAAAAGTTTAATTAAACCTGAGGGCTCACTTGTACGGTTGAGACTCATACATGATGATAGCCAGTCTTATCAATTTGAAAGGCTTAGCAATTTTTCTTCACAAATACATGCACTTAGAGAGGTTTAGCATTAGATCAGCAAGCCCTCAGTGTTAAGGCGAGTGAATGGGTGTTTTTAGCCCTTCAAGAGATGTGAAGCAAAGTAGAGGAGATGAGTTGTTTTCCAACAAAGTGCCCAATTCTACAGACCGGTGAATATTACCATTTCTTAAATGACAACAGTGCATTGTGAATTTGAGGGGCTCTGGAGTGTAGGGCGATCGGTCTTAACATTTTTGCCCTGCTATGTTACCTACTGGAGAGGAAGAGGAGGGAACAAATAGTATGAAAGTGGTGAGATGTGTCAAAGTGTTAGCTGAGTGAAAAAAGTTCCTTTAGAGCACTCATTGAAATGTCTGGTATTTCCATCAAAATATCAGATTTATGGCTTGCATGGAAGGGTTTTGTCGGCATTACTTGACATGAATAACTTTAAGCTTGAATACTTTTCCAGTGCTGGCATCTGGTGCAAGGCCAGTGCTTGGCCTTGGAGAGCCATATAGCTGTTTGTAAACCCTGCTGCTGAGGCTAAGGGCCAAAAATACAGTACTTAGCTGACACATTCTGTAAGCATTTTAGCCCTTGTGGCATGTAGGCACAAAACAATATGCCTCAGTCAAGGTCAGATGCTTGAAAACCTATGAGCTTCAAGTAATAATGAAGAATTGATTCAATCAAAATTTTCACTTATGTGGTCTGACTCAGGTACCATTAGAAGAGGCATCTAATGTGGTTGTTTCAACCGCCGATATGAGAGCAGAGACATAAACGAGGAAACTCATGAAAGCTGTGTATTGCTGTGAACAAATTGTAAAGCAGGGACCAGATATGTGGCTGTGAGGCAGCTTTCTTGTTCAATAGCCGGATATGTGGAAGGAGCATTATATAGTTGTATTTCTCTGTAATAATCAAGAAGGTCACCTGACAGGGTCAGCTCCAACATTGTGGACAATAGCCATCATCCAAGGTGAAAGAAGAGGAGCGGTATCAAATCATAACCATCTCAACAATATAGCGCTCACTCCATTGGAGAGTCCTTTGAAACATGTTGAGAACCAAATCATGTGGTAAATAAAATCTAACTGAAGAGAGGCACACCTTAAAATGGAAGGACTGCGACAGTCTCTCAAGGTAGCCAGGCAATGTCAGTCTGCAGAACTGAATTGATTCCAGACTGAATTTATGAAGAGAGAACTTAAGAAATGCAGAGAGCAACAGTTAGGTTGCTTTAGTCTTCCAAGTCGTCCTCCGTTTTTTGAAACAATGAATTGTAGCACGAGTCAAGGACAGATCATTGCAAGATGGGCGAGCTTGTCCTTGCCGTCACTCCAGCTGTACAGCACAGCTTTGGAGCAAAGAGCAAAGATTCAAAAGCTTTGCAAAGATATCGACTGTTACCTTCAACAGTAGGTCCATAGTGAAGTAGGGAAGGAAGAATATAACTCGCGTATTTGAATAGTATTCCATGGACAAAACATGTTGAATTAGAAGAGGGTCGCCTCAAGGCCATTTATTTTCTTACAAATGCATCTTGCTGAAAAATACGTACTGTATGTAATATCTCTCTGGCAGAATCTATTCAGGACGCCTTACATTTTTACTAGGAGGACAAAACTGTAGACGAATTAATGTTAATGTGTATCAGACCTTTCTTTAGACTCTCTACAGACAGCAATGTCAACACACTGTTTGTATGCTCCTCAAAGAGATACACAGAGAGACATAAATAAGAAGCAGGAATTATCACAGTGAGTGTCTGCTCATTCAGTGAAGTTTGGCTGGTCAGCCTCTTTAACTTGAGAGCCTGCATGACAGATCAGCTGAAAATCATGTGGGTATACATGCACACAAGATGCATCCAAGAACTTCAAGATGTAGGGTTTTGGTTGACATCATGTTAAGCTAAGATGTTTGAAAAAAGACTATAGTTGTACCAAAGCTGCAGAGAAATCTGAATTCAAAATATGGTGTACACAATGCAGTATTATTTCAAATGTGTGTTTTGAAAAATGTGTATAATCCAGTGAGAACTGAAGAAAAACAACTTTTGATTTTGAATACTCTGAAAGAATTCACATACATCAACGTAGGGCTTTAAAATCAACTGTCAGATATGGGAATGTAATCAAAGATGATACAACCACAATTAAGTGTATGAGGCTGTTTTCTCCCAATGAGTGTCAAATCACTAACCAACCCTGCACTTATCAGATCTCATCCTACAACCTATGGATTTAGTTGAGGACTTGTTGCCCTGAATCACCAACCTGATGATCATTGTAACGTTTATGAAGTAAATACTGCAGTGTAAACAGTAGAAATACAGAGGATTTTAATAACTGACCAGTTTATGGGTTTTAATTTACAAATGCACTCATTACAGCCAGAGGCTTTGTCTTGATATTTGTATGTTGTAAGTGCAAGAGCTAGTATATAGCAATAAAGTGGTAGAACAATCCTTGAAACAATTAGAGAAATATGTATTTATCCAAATTTATACTGAAGAAATTATTATATGCAAAATATTCTCCATATTCACTCAACCTCATAAGCTATTTTTGAAAAGCCTCTTGAAAACTGCATCCAGCTCACTTTGAAGATAGGAGAATACTTGACCATACTCACTCATTAATATAATTGGGTATCCTACAAAGTGTTTTAATGAAAGTAAGCTTAAATATCATACATTTCTGAGGGCATTCGGGACCAAGCCTGTTGTGATGATAAATAATTTGAATAAGATAACAATTTATTGGTACCGAACAAACTACTCCCCATTGATTTTCTTCTGCTTTGAAACACACTGTGAGTGTTTTTTTAAAACCACAGTCAAGTGATTCTTAACTATTTTGCCCGATAAACCTCAGAGGTTAAAGCTTCCAGTCTTATAGTATAAACTGTATAGCTCTTTGAAGTTACATCACAGTTGGTTTAATCGTATACAGCAGGGAAATATTTTCTTGGCTTCAGATCTCTGTAAAATCAGTACTTTCAAAAAGAATTACCAATCATTACACACTGAAGGCCAAGCTTTGCTGTGAGTACGTGTGTGTGTGTAGTTTTATGTAGAGCAGTGTGCATGTGCATATATTTTTATGGCTGGATGAGTTTGTGTGTGTGTGTGTATGTGTGTGTGTGTGTGTGTGTGTGAGTGTGTTTGTGGGTGTGTGTGTATGTGTGGAGGAAAGTCCCTATTTGAGTACGGTGAACATCCCATCAGGATATGTAACCTAAACAACACAATGGAGAGAAACAGAAGGGCTTAGGGGCATGAAACACTCACCTTGAACCAGGCTGTTCCTTGCAGACACAAGGATTACCCATCTGCACATTTCTGAAGCCTTTTGATTAACAATGTGTCTAAAATGAAAGACGAAAAGGAGAAAACACAATTTAGTAATTTCAATGGCTTTCTGCAGATGGGTTGCCAACATATTTGGATAATTAACGTGTAGATATTTTCTTTATACTGGGCCCATGATGGCAATTAACATGTTTTGTGGAGAGGTGAAAACTTTTTTCGAGGCAGTGAAGATGGATGGAAATGCATTAGAGGAGGTCATGAAAATGGGCTTCTATTCTTTGTGCTAAAAGGATGCTTTTATAAGGTGATAGCAATTGAGGAATAAAACCCCAAGGGCAAATAAATGATAAAGAACTCATCTTTAATTGGCAATCTTTTTGGTTCTTATAAATACCACTCCAAATTTCCTATCCACATTTCCATTGACTGCATGGCAAGTCTCTCTTGAACTAGAATTATGAAAGGCAAAAGGAGCCACAATGCCGACCAAAAAGGACAACTCTATCTCTTAGCAAGCCAAAGGTTTACAAATTACCCACTCTCTGTTCATCATGATACTATGTAATTCATTGAGAACTGCAATTGCCTGAAAACAGTTTAAAAGATACACACTATAGTTTTAGAGAAACCTTCATTCTGGCAAGTGAATAACTTTCCCATCACCAATTTGAATAAATTTGAATTGAAATATGAATAAGTGCATCCTGACTCAAAAAGGACAAGCTGTGATGGTGTCTAAACTCAATACCAAGTTAAAAATCCACTATACACTTTGAAAAAACATGCTAATATGACAGAGCTTCAACTGAATTACCAAGGGTGTCTTTTCAGAAATTTACCTCATGATTTAGTTTGATGGTGCACTAACTATTTTTTATACAACAGTTATAGTGAGGGTTATGAGTAAGCCATGGCCAGGGCCTTCACCCACTAAACCTCTCTCTGTCGCCACCTAATGGTAAGAGTGTGTGCTAATTCTGAGCCCTGGACCCCAGCTGAGGAAAAGTGTGCACCAACGCATCCTCCCTCTCTCAGGTAATTATGTCTTTTATCTAGGAGACACATACAGCTACTTTAACATTGGATATCCAGCCGTCCTAATGGCCCATTATTCAAATAAATGGGGGAAACACTGTGGGGTTGGTGACCCCCTCCGTGCGGCAGGGCCCTCCATCCAGGCACACCTGCTGAGACAAGGTAACGTTTATAACTGACACCTTCGCAGGACAGAAACAAAATGGCAGGCGGGGTCAGCGGTAAGGAGCACACCGGGCCTGTCATATTGCAAACATATCCATTTGGTACGGCTCTACTCTTGTGGTTGCCAGGCTACTGCCTAATATATGGTGACTGAGTGTGCGTCAGGAAAACAGAAGTAAGATGTTGACTTTGAGATAAGTACCTCTTCAAATTAAACAGCACCATCACATTGCATTCAAAATAACATTTCCAAAGGTCAACTTTAAATGGTCCCCATTTGGCAAAAAAAATGCCTGTGTTCTTCAACTCACTAAATCATCAAATTTGCATACCAGTTACGTTAGTTAGTGGGATTTAATTATTTATGTTTTAATTACACGGAATGAAGGGGATAATATCACTGTACGGTAGTTTTGTAGTCAGTGTGCCCCTGTCATCTGAACACTCGGATGTCTCCTTATTAAAGTACACAAAAAGATAATTATGTCCCGCTCTGTCTAAACATTGCCATGGTGCTGCACTAGAGAATCATCGCTGAATTGGACACAGGAGAGGGTTAGACCTCTTATGATTAATGTGCTTGGTCACACACACTCAGGAGTGGTAAAGGCATGTCAACTCGCTCTCTCTCTCCTGCTCTCCTCCAGAGTCAAGGGTCAGCAAAATTGTTTTGATGGCACTGATTGTCGCATCAACCAGACTTCATCATGCAGTGAGCTCACCTATGGACTCCAGAGTACAGAGCCAGCCAGCTGATATGCAGCTGAGGTAGACACACCCTCTTACCAAAAACCACACAACTACATGAGTGTGTTAGTAACTAACAAAGGCAGACAGGGTTGTAGATGGATATATAGATAGACAGAAAGTTAGACAGATACTGTATGTTGCTACATGTATACTGTATATAATGGGTGGGGTATGTAGACTGATTTATACTTATACATGATGGGGTCAGTGGTGGGAGGAAAAAAAAGCTGTGGGTCTACATTTGCAAGGCTCTTTCCCACCAGCTCTCCCATGAAACAGCCATCACCTGGGACGGCCTTGCTGAATAGAGTTGCTGATGTAATTGGAGAGATGGTATTGATTGACCATGGGGCACCAAAGGCCAATGCAATTAAGAGACAAGAAAACATACAGCGTTAAAGACTGTGTAAATAAAGGGACTCTGCAGTAGGGCCAGACAAAGGCCATGCAGGGCCCATTCAGGAGCCCCTTGTTCGCCGTTGGCCTGGGGTTCTCTCCAAGGACTGAGGGTCTGGGTGGGAGGCCTGGGGGAGGTGGCGGTAGGAGAAGAGAGAGGCAGTGTGTGGGTGTCCAGAGGGATAAGGACAGTGGGTGTTGCTAGGCTCTCTCTGAGAGGTCGACATGAGCTTAGCCCTCCCTATGTCCGGAACTATCAGGTGATCACGGATGATCTGCATCTCAAGGAGGGGGCTGTTGAGAGGAAGAAGCTGTATTTTTATAGGCCTTTGCCTGGTTTGCTTTGCCGTCCTTATTACTCACTTCCTTCCGCTTTCTTTCTCTCCCCTATCAGAGTATACTGTAGAGTGACTGATTCCTATAACAAATTGGACACACTCACACGAATAGTCCATAATTTTCTTTCACTGTTTGCTCTTCAGCTATAAACAATCTCTTGATTCATACTAAGCGTTATTGTTGGTTCTGAAGCCATTTTACTGTGCCAACACTAAACCCTGTATGGGAGGTACTTGAAGGTTATTTGAGAAGGACAGACAATTGTTTTGGTAAAAACACTTTTGCACAACATATTCATTGTTAAACCCATTGCCACTGAGAGAGTTTTAGAAACATGGGTCCATAAATGTTGAGCATTCCCAAAAATTATGCATACATGTACATTGTTACACCTTATTCATATACAGCGGTCGTATAGAGCCAGTTTTTAAATATAGTTTCTTTCCTGGGGTCACTCCAACTTATCGCTGAATGGCATTTAGATTGAACTATTACAAGGGACCTTTAATTTTAACTGAGAATCATTACTGCATGCACAAAAACTACATGAACCTGGGTAAAAATAGGTGATTTGGTAAAATAGGCAACCCAATGTCTCCTACCAGTACGGAACTGAACCTTATATGAATGGCACACATGCCAAAGCTATTAGCATTGTCCTAAATTGCACTTTAAACAATATGCATTTGTGAGTGCGGGGTCTGTGTCAATCTGTGTCAGTGTCAAAGGAAGTGCCCGCATAGATACAGCTCAACCCCTCGGATCTCCTCTTTGATCCAGCTCTTCTTGTAGCAACAAACAGAGATGGGGTCACCTATTCTGATGTGCATCCTCTCACCGTCCTCTGCCCCCTCTGTATCTGCATTCAGGAAAAAAACAATAGACTCTACTTCATCTGTCTCCCAGGTGTCAGCATGAACATGATCCTGGGATAATTTAACTCGCTCCTCATTTCTTGTTCATCAAATGGAGGCCAGTGTCTGCCTGTCCTTAGTCTCATTTACATTTTCTCATTAGCTCTGCACTTTTATTATTCAAATTCGTATGTTGTCTAGAAAAACGGATGGACGAACGGATGGGTGATGTTGTCGCCCTTTCTCTGTGTGCATCACCCTGAGCAACAAAGAGGAGACGGGTAGCGTTCAAGTGGTCTGTATACGTCTCATAACCCACCTGAAGATGGAGGCAGCCACTGCTTCCCCCTCCATTGCAGGTAAGAATTGTGAATTCTTTTGTACCACTGAAACCGTCCAGATATCACATTTACAGTGCTTCACCCAAAAAATAAGCAGGATCACGGTGTCCTTCTTTTCAATAGCAATAATAACAAACAGCAGTTGAACCCTTTTATGGAAAACCACTGGTGACATCAGAGTAGTGGCCCAATGCATAGAAATTGTGGTGGACATTGTATCTGGTAAATTCAATGTTATACCTCTCAGTGAAAAGAAATCCTACACATAGTACACATTATCTGGTCCAGTACCAGCATATAGAGTCCTTGACTATGATTTTAAAAGGTTCACCACTTGACCATGGTTTTTCACTGCATTCACAAACAGTGAATGCACATCGGTCCTATCTTTTGAATTGATATGTATAAACTTTATGTTGTTACTGCTGCAATTCAAGGATGCGGCAACATTAAAGGACACCTATGGAATTGCAAACATGCTCATTTTCAGAATTATTTACTTCATTGAACAATGAGCTTGACTGATACATAACCCTGCTGGTAATTTAGCTGTGGCGTAGCTGTCAGTGTTATGGGTTTAAATTTCAGCAGTCTAGTCCAAACTGCAACATGAACGATGCTGCAAGTCCCTTCAGAGAGCAGGCTGGTAATATATTCTGTGGGGGAAAAGAAATCATAAGCGTGAACTAAATCAAGCAACTTAAAGACAACGAAATGCACTGAGAGTCAGCAGTGATGAAGAGAGTAGTGAAACTGAGGACTTGGTAGGTTCAATCTAAAGAGATGGGGAGCAGTTAGATTGGGTGAGGGTGGGTGTCTGGAGACATGGGGGCAATATTCCTAGACGTCATTTTACAATAAATATATTTTTAATTTGTGCTCTTTTATTAACCAGCAAAATCACTTCAAAATGAATAGCACATTATTAAGTCTTCTAGTGGCTCTTACTGTTCTTTATCATGAGTTTGTATCACTGTGCAATTCATCTCCAGCCATTCTTCACACTAAATATGTTTTATATGAGCCTTCATTTATCATGGCCTGTCAGCTCTTAACTGTATCATTATTCAGTCTAGAGTTATAAATTGGAATCATTAAACGGTTTTTCATATAATCTGATGCAATAACTGCTCCCCCTTTATTGGCTTGTGAAAAGAAAATAGTAAATACAATTGTCTGTCAAGATCTTTGGAGATAGCCGTCTCTCTCAGGCTGAAATGAAATTAGGCCAGCCGAGGAGACAGGATCAATGTCAGCAGATTTGTTCGACTTTCATCGTGGAGGGGACGAGGTTGAGCGGATGAAGGATGGAAAGAAAAGGAAGCTGACACTGCTGAACCTGATGAGGAATGTGGGCTTAGCTGTCAGTATTTTTTTTCATACAGTGTCACATCAATCAGAGGTGTCTTTTCAACTTCTCTGTGCAGTTCTGGCCAGACATTCGTAATGGAGATATGACATTCCCTGAACTCAGCTGAATGTGTGCTCTCTGTGTCTTTTTTGTCCAGCATCTGAGATGTTTTAATGAAAGAAGGTGCAGTGATTAACAATGACAATGTGGGGTGACATTTTTCATCACTTGAATCATATTCTAATCAGAAGAGGACCTTGGCAGCATGGACCTTCTCTAGAAAAAAAAGTAGTTAAATTCGAATGTTGCAGAATCTAAAAGGCTTGGAAATTATAGAATTATTTGCATCACCACAATAGTCATGTCCATAACACAAACATGTACTATCGGGAGGAAACATTCATACACACAACACACACATAAGATTTACTAAAACACATTCCATAATAAAAAGATGAAAATGGCACAATTATCAAATCATAAAAGTGACTAACAGAAGATGCCTGCTGTTTTGAGTCATTGTTTTCTCCATTCTCATCCCATACAGAGATGGTGATAAATGATGTTAAACCTCTGACAATCATGGGTAAAGACTGCCACCCTCTGGCAATCTCACACTCTAAACTCCCCACCTTTATGTTATGTTCATGGTTTGGGGTTTTCAACTCATTTTAATTCTGTCATTAAGAAAATTATGCAAATGTATTTGAAAAATTGAGTATCTTTGGAGATAGTAAACTGATACAGAGAAGTCAAAAGGGACTGATGAAAATATTTTATATGGGAGACTTGGGTTTACAGAAAAGATGCACATATTTTTCTATGAGCTTATGCTGCCATCTACTGGATGATGCACTGAAGTGGTGGTGTGTAATTTGAGATGACATTCACCTCTGAGGAAACTGAGCAGCACTCAACTTCTCTGCCCTGAATTTGAATTACAAGACATTGTGAACAGAAAGAAAGACAAACCTGCACCCACATGAGTGTTTTTGCACAGCTTAATCAAACTTTTAACAATATGTCATTACTCCCTTTAACAGATTACCTTATTTCCCAGTGCTAGAACAATAAATGGTTTGTGTCCCCTCTGGTTGAATCTGGTTGAATGTTTTTAATCAGCTTCTTTATTCCATAACTTCAGGTTTAAATGTTATTATTTAGAATTATTTTACACTTTCTCGCACTCAAAGGTGCCACAGTGAAAATAAAACAAGTGTCACCATGTCTTTCAGGTGAACAATCAAATGAGAAACTTCCACTTTAGGCCTGATGGTGGTGTGTTTGCACCAGGTAGCACAAACACACGAACATGGAGTATAGTTGTACACCGATACTGAATTTAACAGAAGATTGACAGACTTGATCTGAAGGAGCTTCTGGAGCTCCTCATCACTGATATGGAGGTAGTTTAATTCCCATTTCCCATGTCACAGAGGAAGAGTGCAAAAGAAGTTTGATTTTAGTGTGATTTTGGCAAATTTTATAATTTTTGACTAGATCATTTGAAAAGTATCCCCTTTTTCTAAGGTATCCCAGTGATGAAGATGCAGGCTTTCCTTGTAAAAGATATCTTTTTTCTAAGAGGTGTTCAAGTCCAAGTTTGTCAGAAAAATTCCATTGTTTACAAAATGCCTAGAACTCCACGGTAGGACCATTTATTTACCCCTACTGGCCCATATTTCCACCTGCATGTTGAAGGTGTTTATATGTAAACTCCCCCAAAAGAGAGAGAGTTCACTCCGAGGTCTCTGTTCTGTCAATCTGGCAATAAAGCACGGTCATGCTCTCTTACCCCCTCTTTGCCCCCTATCTCTCTCTCTTTGTCTTTCATAATACTTCACCATCTATCTGTATGTGCCGTGTGAATAGAAATGAAAACAAATTGCTCAGGGTGCTCCACATGGGACCAACCAGCTACTGCATATTTGTCACAACTGCTTTCTGTGACTTTTTTTTTGTAGAAACATAATAAATTGGTAACTCTTTAACCACAAAACCTCCATAAAAAAACATAACAATTCTGCATATCTACGACCATAAATCTAGTACAAAATCAAAACAGCAAACCTAAAGTATCATATGATAAACCAGAGCTCTCATATTACTGGAAAAGGACCAATTTTCTGTTTTCCGTAAACTCTACAGATCTTTGAGTGGGTTTAAACATGAAGAATGAACAAGGAGGAATGACCTAATCTTTCTGTGTGATTGGGAATATTTGAGTTTGTAGTTCATGTCTTCGAAAAACATTTATAAGAGGCAGAATTTCTTAAGTCAGTTAACTTTTTGTGGAATTTATTATTAAGTCCAAGAGAGAGTTTCATGGCACATGTGATTTGTAATTGGTAAACCTGAAAGGTAACGAAGGAACTATATTGAAAGAAGCAATGTATATATTGCTAGATTACCAGTTTAGCTACATTTTAATAGACCTGATAGGCTAATTGTAGCTGACCAGGATGACTTAATATGCATTTTTTTAACATAGTAGCAAGAGCATTAGACATCAAAATAAAATCAAAATAGACATTTCTTCCTCTTTTACTCATTGAAAGCTTCCCTTTTATCAGCTTGAGTCTAAGATTTCCTACATTGAAATTTTTAGGTTTGTTAGCTCCATCAATTCAATCAGTGACATTTATTGAACACAGTTCTGCATCCAACACTTTAGTCTGCATTTTCAAACATATTTGGAAAGAAAAGTGAAGCCACTGTATGCGTTTCGAGAGAACAATGATGACATGACCAAGTAACTACGTGTTCTCAGTCACCCGTGGCCCACGCCTCGTTAGACAGGCTGATTCTGCAAACGTGTCATCACTTTGCACCATCTTGTCGATGCTATCGCAGCTATCTGCATTCTCCCTGAGAACTTGATATGACCCAGAGTGCTGTGTAGAGAAGAAAAAAGTGGCGGGAATGTCTGTACGTTTGTCAAGTTGCAGAGAATTATGGGCACAGTTCAAAGGCCTTTTGGGTTTCATTGCTGGTCCTTCATTTACAGTGCACAGCCTCCCAGTTAAAGTCATAGGCCACTGTGTTTAAAGGTGCACCACCTCTGTAAAGCTAAATCGATTCCATCATGTACTTCTCATCAACTACTAAGGTAAATAAAATTACAAAAAACATTTTGATAAAAAATGTGTCCCTTTAATAACCAAAAGGGAATTTTTGTTGTCATCTATTTTCAAGACAGCTGGAAAAACTGAAGTCTTTCTTTTCCTGATGTGTACGCAGAGAGAAGAAAACTATTAAAAGTAACCCATCAAACCTGTCCTCCAGGACTTGCTTGCACTTGTCTCGGCTCAAGTTCAGAAAAAGAGAAAGAGGGCAGAGAGCAGCTCAGAATGAATCATCTGGAGACAAGGAGACAGTGACAAATCCATTTTTAGCTTTAACTCAAACATTTTAGCTCCAGAATGCTAATAACGTCTCGCTTGGTTTAGTCAAACGTTCTCTGAAGAGTGAGTATCATTTTCAGACAGTTCCTTCCTTGTTGACAGGTTGCAGAAACACCACTGACACCAGCTTAACTCCACCTGTATTAACACTTATACTGTAAAGTTGTGATACTGAAGCTGAAGTTGGCTTATGTATGCTCCAAAAATCAGGATCAGATGGTACCTTTGAACCAAAATCATATTTTCAGGCATGATGAGATACCTGGCAATGACTTCTGGCTGCTCAATACGCTCTACATGGTGATCTCATTATTTTTGTCTTTTAGTGTAAATGTGTGTAAAAGTCACTGTTGATTGGCAAATCGTTAAAATGTTTTCATATGGGAAATATGAAAATTCTTTTCAAGAATTCTTTTGAGATATTTTTGGTAGTAAATAGTGTACTTTAAAATGAGACAGGCTACAACAGTATTAGCGCCATGTAGATGGTTGACAAATCAAAGGAAAAGTCCAAGTAATACAGCCATAACCGCATGGTATCATGAGTATAAAAACAATAAGCATCACCAGATCTCAACCCTATGTGGGATGTTGGATTGTGGTGTTTAACAGCATCATCTAAACGCCATATCAAGGAATATTCTTTAGAAGAATGGTGTTCGTCCGTCCATAGCTTTCCAGAAACTTGTACAATCAATACCAAGAAGAAGTGACGCTGTTTCGTAGCTCATGTTCGTCCAACACCTCACCAAGACACTTTATGTTAATTTTTTCTTGAATTTTTTCACTCATCTGAATGTACCACAGCTGAAAACATGGCGCCTACTATTTCCTGGTGCATAAAGCAACATGGGGCCTCTGTTTATTTACACAGCTAGTAATGTACTGTGACTTGTTCGTAGTCATTGTAAAGGCAGGTCAGATGGGGCGGTAACTGTACAAGAAGGTTGTGGGCTCATTTCTGTGATCTGCCTGATTCATATTTAAGGGGTAAGTCTGGTGATATTCTATATTTTCTTATTTTTAGCAAATACTAAGACCAAAACCAATGATGAATTGATCCTTCTAACAAGTATTGTCTGTGTATCCAAAGCCTAATGAGCTGCAACATTGCTTTGGGTGACAAGTTCCTTCATTACCATGAACATGAACCGTTGTTGTACATACACCTGCTACTGTAGGCTAAATACTCATTAGAGCACCAGACGTGCGTTAATCTGCAGCTGAAAATTGTCTCAAAACAAACGTACTATTTACTCCTGTTTGAGAAATGTCAAACACTAAAATCTACAGTGTCCAGCTCTTTTGGGCAGCTTTACTTGAAAAAATATCATGACCTGATTTCAGAGATTGAAATCTGCAGTCGGACAGAATGGGCTTGGGGCTGAGTGCCATAGACAGGGCAGAGAAGTCGAAAAGTACTGAGAGACGGGCTTACACATTGTTGACTTTGGTCTTTTCATAGGATTTGTTGACACTAAAAGAAATATTGCCAGGCTTATCCTTTAGTGAATGGCAGAAGAACAAGTTAACCTTCCTGCTTTCAGCTGATTAATCACTTCGACACAGATTTGCACGTCATCTAGTGTGATGTTCTACCTCCAAATAAATCTGTTAAAGCATATTTCCATCAGAGATGCAGAGTTTGCTAAGAAGTGATGTCATTAATCTGCCAAGCCAAAGAAAAAATGCATACACGCCATTGAATTGTTTAATAACTGAAGACAGAATGCATATATTATCATCATTATAGCAATAATCATCATTACAATGATAAAAAAAAAGGAATTCTTAAGTTTTCAGTCCATAACTGGCTCCATCCACGTAACCTTGGGTAAGTATCCCGCACACTATGTCATGGGGAAATCCTTGCCATGTCTTTGAGTGAAGGGGGCTCTCAGCCAGTATCGCTGCTCACTGCCAAGGAAAGACTCAACCCTCTGATCCTGGGCAGTGTGCCGCACTCTTTCTATTTGATGTTGTAATTGTTTCTCTGTCTTGGACAGGAGGTCTGGGACATGTTTTTCTGTAGGGGGAAACACTTGAGCGCCGAGTTCCATCTCTGTGGATGTTTTGGAGATGTGGCAGCAGGTTGTGGTCTGCAGCATATGGGCTCACTTTAAAACCTCCACAAAAGCCTCTCCTTTGAGATAATTGTACCATGAATTAGACGGGGAGGCTTTGATTTATCAACACAGTTGTTGACAACAAGTTTCCACCCTCTTCAGACTTTCCATTGAAAAATCTGCTGCGATAACCATAACCTGTTAACATAACACCGAACAGCATAAAATAGCACTTAATTTATCATCCTGGACAAATTGTCTTTGGTGTAATGAGTTAATGAAAGGAGAGTCTTAGAAAGGTAGTGGCAGAATAATTTCCTCATGTTGCAAATTTCAGCTGAGGCTCCTCTAATTACACCGGAGGAAGGTAAGCTCTCCTTGACATTTTATAACACTGCAAGTCTTCTAGGAAACTCACTGAGACCTTCAACCAAACCCACAATTAGCTGTAATATGGGTGTACACAATTCAAATATGGTTACATCAACACTGACATTGAGCAATCGTGGTTTGTCGTTTTACAGTTTCCAAAGCTGTTCCAACAAATAACATCATCACATGTGGGCTCCACCACATGCACCGTCTTTATTACAGCAGAGCAAAATCTGACATGAATCACGATCCCGCTTGTAGCTGTTACCACAAATAAGTGTCACCACAAACTATATTTTCCGTTGTCTGTGTTCTGTGGGATGATGTTTCGTGAATTATCATCTGATATGACATACTGTACAATAAGCACTGCAAATAAATGAATGATCATTTGAATGGATATTTTAAATATTTAAAATCCAAATGTCATATTCAAAAACAGCTACTGCAGGTGCTTAAAGGATTTATACAAACTGATAATGTGTGTCCCTCAACTAATGATTCAATACACTGTTAAAACTAGTGTGGAAACAACTAGTTGATAAATCAATTAGTCCACCAATGGAAAATTACTAATTAATTATCAATTTGAAATCTAAAAGTCAATCATCAAGCAAAGAAGACAAACATTCACCTGTTTCTTTTCTCTTATTTACACCACTGTGAATTGATGTACTGCTCAATCAGACAGAACAATCAGACATTTATCAATTTGCAGGCAATTCAAGTCATTAAATGATTATTTGAAAAAGTAGAAGGATCAGATCAATCAATAATTACAATAATCATTAGTTGCAGTCCTTGGTAGAACAGTGGAATAACTTTGCACTCTTTTTTTTTTGTTATGAAGTCTTTATTTATAACAAAACAAAATAACCAAGACAATTGGAACAAGAGGAAAACATCCTAACAACAACACATCCAGACAACCCAAACACAGCACTTACACTTTAAATAAATAAGGAAAAAGAAATGAAAAAAAGAAAAAAAAATTGGCACTTTTTAATAGTCTCAAATTGTTTGTGTAAAGAGAAAAAAGCAAAATAGCATACTATTTCTGGGCTACGCTCAAGGAAACTAGATAAACAATAATACTGACAAAATACAGAAAATAAAAGAAAATATATTGAAATAGTTCAAACTATTACTTTATTTAATTTCAAATCTAATCTCTCAGTTTTATGACTCATACTGTGTTGGCATGTACTTTGAGTTTTGACCCCAGCTTACCTTCCCTGTCCTTTCACTTCCACTGCTTTCATCTCTCAGTTGCACACACAATGCGTTTTCTGTTCCCTGGCTTCTCTTCGGTTCATGTAAAACAACTTCCTTCTAAAGATAGCGGCAGTGACACCACGCACAATAGACAGTAAAAGTCAATATACATAAAGAAACATATTTTCACATATTATTGTGCGTATTTGAGGTTAGGCTGTATTCATTCATTCAGGAAGGGACATGCTAAGGAAAATGGGGGAGCTATGAGGGGCTTTTTCTTGGCCAGCAAGTCCAGGCTTGGTTTCAGGGCTGTCTGTCCCTACTCAGCGCAAACATGTCAGACATTTCACCACCAGTATGAGCCAGTTTAGTTCCCCCATACCTTTGCTGTAGGTTGAAGGGATCTCTACCTCCCACAGTAAGCCTGAATTGTACTCAATACATCTAATTTATTAATGCTACCTAATTAGCTTTTAGAGGCATAAGCTTATTCTTTCTAAATATGGAAAGCCGATGAGTGAAATGAAGGATTCCAGAAATGTGAGCAAACTGTAAAACACAGATGCATATTTTGAGAGCTGAAAGGCAATGTGTCCAGATGTGACCAAAAAATAATCATGTGGGTTGAGTTTCTGACATCAGTGGACTCAGGCTCAACTGCTCACTTAACACTTAGTTTTCAGGTTTGCACTGTTGAATCTGGGCCTCTACAGAAGGGCACTACAATTCACTGAGGGGAGACGTCCAGTTGATTAATCCGTGAGTGTCGGGACAAACAAGTCTCCATTATGCCGACACTGGACCGGAGTTATGCAGCTTTCAACAGAGCACCACCATGACAGACGACCACAAGCAGGAATACATGTGCATTTCAAGAAGTCTGCACTGTTCTCTTATGAGAAACCTGAAAACGCGGCTCTGGCTGGAATATACTGAGAACACCCAAAACAAACCCACTTCCCGGCCCAACTGGCATCCACACAAGGGTAGAAATAAGGGAATGTATTTATGAGCATCTGGCTGTGGTTCAGTGAGGTCAGTGCACTGATAGAGTACAAGGATAGATCTCTGCCCCCTTCACATATTCCAGAAGATGAAGAGCCAGCGTGGCTTGTAGATCATGTGGTTTTCTGCCTAGTTAGTAAATCCATGAACTGAGATTTTAGCTTTGTTAAATACAGTATAATTTGTAACATCGTAAATATAAAAGTCTCTGTGTAAAAGCAGCATCGAGTTAGTTAGTTGGCATGCGTTTTGTCCCAGAAGTAAGAAATTAAATCCAGTATGGCTACCAGCCCCCCCCCCCCCGCCAATCCTGTGCACGCACACACACACATAAAAACACTGACTCTGATTCTCCAGTGTTGTGACATCAATATTCAATCTGTCTTTGGGATTTCTTTGTCAGGACGGCACGATTATGCTGGTAACGTTGACTGATATCGAGCTTGGCTTTTGGAAGAAGACACACGGTTTTCATAAGCCCATTAATCTTAAAAGGAGCAACTGTCAGAAAACATACAGTACCCCTATCCCTGACATAAAAAAGACCCGTCCAAGGCCTTGATTTCTGGTTTGGCGGAAAACAATATCACACTGCCTCCGATAGAAGGCCTTGAATGTCCCTTTGCAGACTTTTCCATTATGGATCTGGCATTCTTAAGCTTGGAAGCAGAGAATTATACCGCAACTGCAATATAAAATAATTCATGACACACGACTGGGTTTACAGCTCAAAGAGGGTCATTTGAGGAAAGATTATTATTACAGGTGTCTCAGAGCTTTATCTAAGTAAAGAAACTAATTGAAGGCTAAGTAAGGTTTCAACTGAGGGACAACACAATGAGTGAAATAAAAAGAACAAAGTTAAAAGTCAAAAGTTAATCATATAAATATTGCAGAAGAATTGAAAATACAAGGTTAATGTCAATTTCCACATGTGACCCATTGTTTTCGACCGCCTGGGCTTATATCCAAGTAGGGCAAGCATGAATCAGCAGCAGCGGTGGATGGAGTCTGAAGTGCTCCAAAAGTAATTAAGGTTTCTCCACTTAATTGACAACAGACCCAGGCCAGTGAAGTTCCACTGCCAAACAACCAATGATAGAAGTATAAAAAGGTGTATGTCATAATGCTTTCTGGCTGAACAGATTGGATGCCATATGGGCATGAGTGTTAATGATGGCATGGTTACAAAACAACTTAGTTTTTATATAGCCCTGTCAGAAAGTAAACTGAATTTAAGAGAACTTTGTTCAATATATTTATGATGTTTATGTAATTCAGCTCAGACTGGAGGCCTTGCAGTCTGTTTCTAGCCCTCAAAAACATTTGAAGACAGTAACTTAGACTATCTTTACAACCATCTTGACCCCTGGGACATACTGAGTGCTTCTTTGGTTTGCCTTAAAATTATATCAAACTGCAACAGTAGATTTATATGTACCCTAAAGAAGAATTTCTTATGAGTTTCTTTAATGCGTGGGAGTAAGAAAAATAACTCACTTGCATATTGGCTCCAACTGTTTTATCACTTCAATAAATAGCTTGACAGACTATTTCTTGTATCTAAGACAGTATTAGAGCCTATCAGCCTCATGGTTTAGTCCACCAAAGCAGTAGGGTGGACAGCGAAGCGGCATTGCACTCAGTTTTAGAAACAGCCACAGACGGTGACTCAGCTGCAGTTTCTAAAGTTTTATTACGCTGCTACTGTCTTGCAACAGACTGTCTTTGAAGTAAACATGATTCAAGTGTAGTCTTTTGAAATGTAGGGGTCAGAGTCAGATGGGTTTGTACTAGAGCCTGACTGATATATCAGTCAGCCGATATCATCGGCCGATATTGGCCTATCCCAGATATATCGGTATCGCATATACGTTATACGTCATAAATTCATTTGCCAAAAATAACCTATAGTTATGTTTGAGTGACAGACGCCATCTAGCGGCTGTGGTAATTATGACCCGGAGAAGTGATGCAGTTTAGATGCTGTCTATATAAGGTGACTTCCTCATTATGAGGAGGCGGGAAAAGTGCAGGAGACCGCTGTTCACTTCCTGTTTCAACCGCTGTTCGCTTCCTGTTTTCCACCTCGATTTGGGACATTTTTAAAAAAAACATAACTTGGTGTTTACTGTTGCCATGATAATGAAGGTTGCCTAAATTTAAGGAAGTAGTAACCACATTTCAAGTGATCATTTAAACGCAAATCATGATCTTTCCCTGACCCTAACCAAGTGGTTTTTGTGCCTATACCTAACCAGACCTTAACCACAGTGCTGTCACACCATAAAACATCATTATTTTTCAACGGTGATTTGTAACAGTTTTGGAAAGCAACAGATATATACATATATTGGTATCGGCCCCAAAAGTCCAGTATCAGTCAGGCTCTAGTTTCTAGATTTATTTTATGCCCAGGGTATAATAAACTGTTTCACGCTTCACACACACACACACACATTACAGTATGTTGGGAAAGAGGGGCTCAGATTTTTGTGCTGTACACTACTCCTCAAGGCCACAGAGGGAACTCTTCGTCATCCTTTTCGACTGGTAATCATGCAGGGGAAGACCATGGTCTTTGGTCATGCTTCCATGTCTCATGTCACACGTGAAGTCTGAAACATGACAAAAAGATTAGTGTAAAAGGTCGTGTTTATCTGAGCACAGTTTCAAGTCAATGAAAAAACATTTTATGATGACTTGGCACAATATGTCATGACTTAATATATTTCAACACTTGATGATGGAAATGTAGACCGGATAAAATATGAGAGAAAAAAAATTATTACAGTTTTTTTTTTTTTTATGAAGAAGTGGAATACAGCCTGGAATCTATAAATAAGACAGAATAAATAGACACACTTCATATTACCTTGTTCTTCTGGAGATGTATCTATAGGAAGTAATATACCCTCATTTTTCAATCCAATATGCCGTGCAACACATTTTGACCATTTGATCTCTATCTAGATAGTAATGGTGAATTAAATCCATGTCTGATAAAGAGATTGGTCACTGACTGATAGCAGATGCTTAACATGTGAGCACTTTGCCAATATGTTTAAAGTTATCTTTCCACAGAGAACAGATCGTCATCTAACTGAATATAAGGTGACTGCTTCCTTTGGAGTTAATATGTTTTATCTTAATAAAGTGCATGATGATAAGCGCAACCTCTTTCTTTTTCTTTTTTTTTTTTTTACAGTCAGAGAGATTACTATTGTGCATTAAATTACAAGGTTCCAGAAGAGACGGCTACTGTAGCACAAGAGTGGAAGTCTTATAGTTTGACCTCACCTTAATGCTAACTTAAATATACACTCTGTACTTGTGTGTGTGTGAATGCCAGCATGTAGTGTGACAACAAAATGATCCGTTGATAAAACTAAATATACTGACGATGTTTCAAATTTAAGTGTCACCCTCCCTGAAGAGGTCATGGCCAATCTCACGTGCTGCTGCAGTGGAAGAAGGAGAGACCTCGGATTAAAAATCATATGATTTTACTGCATCAGATATGTCATCTTAACAATTTTTTCATGTTTCACTCATGTCTTTCTTTTTGAATGAGGTGTCAGATTCAATTCTCAGATGCCCATATGTTAGATGTAGATGCATGCATGTTACAGGACAATGCAGGGTCAGTAGGAGGATTTATCATTTCAGCTGGTCACTAACAGCTGTTCCTCTGAAGCTCCATAAACACCAATCAACACAACCCTGTCAATCACTGTCCAAATGTAATCAAAACCCAGTTATTATTTTGAGAAGTTATTTTGCCTGTTTGTAATGAGTGATGAATAAAGCTTAGGGGAAAACCTGACTACAAGTGCTGAGTGAAGCTTGACAGCTACTGATCCTCTGTGGAAGTTTACTATAAAAAAGTGAAAATGATCATCCAAGTATGTGTGCTGAATACTACCAGAACTCAGAGAATCGAGTAAAATGTGCCAACAGATGTGATAATTCCACATCAGAGATCAGTCTGTGAACATTAACACTCAGGTCTGTTCATATTTTGTGATGACAGTTTTTTGAATCACAGCAACAGAGAGAGAGAAAAAAAAAGGTCCTTTGCATTTTCTTAATATGTTTCCACTTTAAATGAAAACCAGATTTGTCCCTAACACACAACAAAGTTGTCATGGAATCCCAAGGACAGCCAATGGTATGAAATTAAAACAAACTGAAACCACCCATTCAGATGGAGTAGTTTTTGTTAGATGTAAGTAACAGAAAAAACGCCTGGTTAAGTACACTGAAACATTTTGATAGCCTTAATATTAAATTCTCTTTGACATGTGATAACTGCAATATCTGTAGAGATAAAGGTCATTTTCTACTTGTACGACTGCACACAAAAAGAAAAAAAACACATAAATACTCCACACCTTCCCGAAAATTTAGTAGGGGCCGATTGTTTGCCTTTTTCCCAAAAACAGTCAAAGAATATGCATCATCCTGAGGCGTCTCCTTTAATGTAACAATTAGAAGTGCTCTCAGAACATGAAGACACATGAGACGTGTTTAGTGAAGGTCACAAGCAATTACCCAGCCTGGTAAAAGCTGGCATGTCTCACATGGCACCGCTGCACGCCCTCATTAGGCGTGTTCTGCAGCCCAGAGTGGGTCTTGTTGCTATAAAAGAACTGAGCTCGCTGCCTTCCAAGCCTCTTTTTTAGCAGAACCTCACCAGCAGGAGCACAAAGAAACTACACATCACCACCTCAGGATCAGATAAAACCTTTTTCTGTAAAGGAGGGAGGGAGGGAGTGGGGAGGGGGGGGGGCAGCTTGACTAAGGAATTGTGTGTGTTTCTTTACAGGTTGGGCTTGGTTGGCTTTCTACAGGATAAACATTGATTGAAACACTTTCCCACTAATGAGCAACAAGGGCTCATTACTATTTAGACAGAGTGTGAAACTTAAGGTTTAACACGTTGGTTTGAACGTTAGAATTTTTTATTTTCCAAATTAGTAAAGGCCAGAGAAGCTGCTGCAAATGTTCGGTTTTACAATTGTTTGCACCAGAGCAAAGACAAATAGTGACAAATGCATATATTTTGCTTTTGCTTATTGATTTATAATCCACAATGCACAAGTCTTTATGGAAATATCAGGAGCTTTCTCTGACACCATTTGTTTTAGCCTTATGTTGGTCCTGGTGTGCTAAATGCATCCAATCTGGACCCTGTCTAATAATTTCCATACTGAGCACTGAGATCACAAAACTCACAAACACTAAATCAAAACCGTGGGCACGAAGGCTCCTCAATAAAACACTATGGTTCATCCAGTTGGGGAAAGAAAATTGAAACCATGTCAAAAAAAAAAAAAAAAAAAGAAAAAAATACACATATTTCTGCTTTTGTTGAAACGTGAAAGACACGTTTTTGTGAACATGGTGTTGATCTGATGAGAGATGGGAAGCTAATGGTCCCAAGTACTGCACACTGTCCTAATTGAAACTTTGTGCATCACAGCTACTAGATACTTTGCAAAGTTTTGTCATGTCAAGAAGCCACTGAGGCCTTGGTTGCATTAGCTCTGCATACAAGCATGCACACACACACACACTAACACACACACACACACACTTGAATACATGCAGGTAGCCTTAATTGATATCAGCTCTTTTAAAAACTACAAAGCAATTAATACCAGTGTAATTCCACCTGGAGGAATCATCTGTTTGAAACAATCAATTCCAACACACAGTCATCCACACACACACACACACACACACACACACATTATCGGCGCCTGTGAGACAATGAAAAATAGAACTTGAAATTCTTCTTAAGACTTTTAAGACAAAGCACACTCGAGGAAGCGAATCCTTTGATGACACTTAAAACCAACATCAATATTTACCGACGGGGGTCATTGCACCTTGCGGGTGTCAGGTGTCGATCGGATGAGTTAACTTGTGTCTGATCTAAAAGCGATTTGGGGAGAAGTTTACCACTTTGAAGACTCGCATCTGTTTGTATGCCATTGACTTTATGCTTGCAACTGAACAAACAATTTAAAAAAAAACATTAAAATCGGTTTTAGACAAAATATCAATTTATCCATACCGGGCCTAAAAGAGATACAGGATATTTTCTGGGACTATTAATGAAGTGATTGAACAGCGGCTCATTAATTTCAGCATTATTAAATTTAAATTAAAAATATTTAATACACTTAATAGCACATTTTGCTGAAATTACACCACAAATATTAAGACTGATCAGTGTAAATTACATAATTTATTTCTTGAATATAAATTAATCTTCATCTTTTTGGAAACATAGTCTATTATTGAAATAAAGAAAAAGTCGGTTAGTCGATGCTGTAAGAGTCTGCTTTTTTTAAAAGAAGGAATGCTGCATGAAACAATTATCCTCAATCTTTCTGGTGTCAACCACGGTCAGAATAATGCAATTAAAACACGTGATTAAATATGACATTTAGTTGGTGAACTTCATAAGACAGAACAGCAATTAATATAAAGTAAAACGTACAGCTATTACAAGGAAAATGAACAAACTAACAAATTAATAACCTGCCATCATCTTTTATTTGTTTCATCTGCTGTGACATGCTCGATTAATCTAGTTCATAAAGTTTCATGTCAGCCCAAAAGATGTCGTGTGAAAGTAACAGTGTGGTCAGACTGTTGTGCACTATAACGACTTGAATGACCAGTCAGTGGTGTGCAGCCTACAGCTATTAAACCCGTCACCATTCAATTAAAACTGAAATCTTAAGGACTCTGCATTTAGTGTTTGTGTTGATGCTGTATGCTATTTATGTGGGCATATGCTGTATTGTGTGAATACACTTTGAATCCTGAAAAAAATGTAAGGAGCCGTTCAAGGTTGTTTTTGTTTTGTCACACATGATAAACCCAAACAGACGGTTGCTGACTTATGTGCAGAATTTATAACTGCACCAACGGCTGCCGTCTTCACCAGACACCAAGTCTATTTATTCATATCTGATATTCTGATATTATTTAATTCATTTACATAACTTTAAACGTTCATATACAGATGAACTCCAACACAAGATAAAGAAAATGATTTAGTAAACTACTGGTAAACGCGTTATATTTTGTGCAGGATTTCTATTGTTTATTTAAGCTGCAAAGCCTGAATTTATACTGTAGAAATTCTGACCTGCTGCTGCGCGCATTTTATATCATTTAAACCATCTGAATTTAAAAAATGAAAATAGAAACCTGCAGAATCTCTCTGACACATGCCAAAGACCTCAGATATCTAAGATTATTGTTATTTTAATCTATCAACCATGAGAACGTCAAGGACCAAAATTTAAAAAACACAAACTGCCAAACAACAAAAATACAAACTGTGCTAATAATGTGTGTGTGCATATATATATATATATATATATATATATATATATATATATATATATATATAGATGCCACCATAGATATATCTGAGTCAATTTAACAATTTAACAAAGACAAAATAATAATAATAATATTAATAATAAATACATTCGTATCCAAAAACGGCAGAAGTTGATGAAAATAGTGCGCAATGAGTAATATAATTTATGCGCTAATATTTTTGAAAATATTAAAGTAGACTCGTTGAAAAAACAAAACAAAATATGAATATTATAAGGAGTCAATCAACTCACATTCTCATTGTGAGATCAATATTAAATGGAAAATTTAGTAAGGAAATTAGTCCTTTGTTTTGTATTGAAACATGTAAACACGGGTGTACATAGCCAAATAATAACCCCAAGTCAAAGAAGTGGAAGCGTGCCGATAAAGCCATGCAGTTCCTACGTTGTCCAGATGAGGGGAGTCCTGCCAGCCAAGCAATGGAGAAAAGAGAGAGGCAGAAACTGAGACAGAGAGAGTGAGTGAGAGACAATGACAGAGACAGTGCGAAACTGAGGAGGATTTTAACCATCAGTTATTAAAGAAACTAATTTATACTCAGCAGCAACTGATGAGGTTTTCTCCTGCGTGGCCTGTATCATCATCCTGCAATATGCATGCAAATACATGCATGTAGGAGATTTGGATTCAGTTGATATCCAGGCAAACTGAACGTTAACGGTAAAAATAAATAAATAAATAAATAAATTATAATTATAAATTAAAAAAGTATCTAACTTAAAGGCGATCTTCTCCAGCACTCTATTCCTCTGACCCAACCTGATGCTTTCCATGTGTCCCGCTCCTAGATCTGGATGGTGAAGTGGCCAGGAGACAGAGGGGTGGGGTGGAGAAGTGGAGAGAGAGAGGGGGGAGGGGGGGTGGTGGTGGTGGTGGGGGGGAGGTTGGGGGGGGATAAGGACACTGCACCTTGTTACCATTGGGTCGACTGTTAAGTTTTACAAGTAACGTTTTGCGAGCATATAAACGATACCTTCTAAACTTGCACAGGAAACTCCGAAAACATGCTGTGATAATGTATGTCTCTGGAATCCAGTCGATATCCCATAGTCTGGGAGCGCTGCGATCTACAGACGTATCGATTACATGAGCCCCTTCCCACGTTTGATGCTTTGGCACTGGCTTATAAAAACGACTCGGGCTGCCAGTGGGCAAGTCTCCCTTTGCTCTGATGGTCAAATGACTCCACTCTGGAGGATCACACCTTCAGTCTGTCCAAAACTGCTTAATCATATGGCCAATTAATGTCAAATATGCAGAATGAATCATTTTATAGCTTAAGTACAGTATTTATGATATATATAAAGTAGCCACAAATGAAAAACGTACAAATATTGACTTGAATGGATTGGCATGTAAATTGGCCAACATGCCTCATCCACAGGTGGATAATTTCAGCTGTATTTATGTTATTTTTCAAGAAATAAATAGCATGCATCGTTTAATCACACGTGGTTTTAAATGTATTAAATTGCACATAAGTGAGTGGATTAATAACACACCGCAGGCCACAAGTTCACCCATATTTCAGGTGAATCCAATGAAATAAGAGCAGTTAAAAACATAATTTGCAAGCATCACAACATGCATAATGAATATCAATTAAATAATGTTTGCTTTATGCAATTCAATCTTTATTACACCCTCTAGTTTTATAATTCACATCTAATTGACACTACTCCCTGTCAGAGATGCACATTAAAGATGTACAAATATTTATGTCAGCTTTAAAAAGTGGTTGAACTTTATTCTAGAGCTGAAAACACTGGTAAACAGGTCATCCCTGTGCGTATATATATATTTATATATATGTATCCTATGATGCATAAGTCCTTACCAGCGGGCTGCATGTTGGATGAAACGTTTCCCTTTCTGCCACTTCCCCTATGCAAAATATTCAAGGAGGCTGCACGGCTCCAACCGGATGGGGTTTGCATTGGCTGACAGCGTTTCCAGCGCAAGACGACCAATGAAACCAAAGCAGAGGCTTGGCGTATAACAGCGAAGATTGACGTGGAGGACGCGTCAAATTAATTCCAGCAAAGTCCGGACTCCCCGGGATAACTCCAATTTGCTTTTATCGGATGAAGATCACTTTGTTACCATTGTACCTTGCAGTCACTGGCTTCCACAAAACACGGGGGCACGCTGCAGTCGGCGGAGATTTTAAGAGGTCCATTTTTCCTCTTCTGGGGCTCATTCCTCCCGTTCCCCTTCCTTCTCTGCCTTCTCTCGGACGCATTCAGCCATTTGAAGGGGCACCTATATTTCCCAGCATCTCGAAACATATAGGCAAATGGGTAAGCCTCAGTTACCATCTGCATGCTTCAGTGGCAGGGAGCTTATGGAAGCGTATCCAGACTCACCACGCCTGCGTAAAGACAGAAATAAGCATTTGCTTTTTCTCCAAGTTCAGATAATGTGTGCAAATGAAGAGGGTCTTTTTTGCAACTGCTTGTCAAGTATATTTCAAGGTGGATTTTCCAGCTTTGCGCAGCCGGCACCGTTGTCTGTTTAAAGCTTTAACTTGTTTGGTAACCACACTACCAATTATCCTATGAAATGCGCTTCTTTGAAGAGCTCTCGAGTGTCAATTCCTCAAGCTCGCCATTTTTAATGTTGTTTTTTTTGTTGTGGACGAAGGGATGGTGGAGAGTAAAGCACGCCAGACAGTTTACACACTTTTGTTTAGTTGCAAAATAGCGGCTGCCAGATTGCCAAGAAGTTTACCAACCTCTGTAGATTGGCACATGTTATCAAACTTTATAACCTCAATTTGTGGTGAAGTAGCTGCCTTGTATGACACTGATGCACATTTTGAAGTGGCTTTGTCTCTTAATAATATACACATATTATTGTTTGTTTGTCGCATGCTATTGTGTATAATGTCAGCAAGTGGAAATAATATTTTTATGTGTCAGACAAATCTGTGTACTCACGTCATACAGTGTAAATATGTAACTTGTGTGTTCTCCTGCAGAGCAAACCTATGGAGAGGTGAACCAGTTAGGCGGCGTGTTCGTCAATGGCAGACCCCTGCCCAACGCCATACGGTTAAGAATAGTGGAGCTGGCTCAGCTCGGGATCAGACCCTGCGATATAAGCCGACAGCTCCGGGTCTCCCACGGCTGCGTGAGCAAGATTTTGGCGAGGTACAACGAGACGGGCTCCATCTTACCCGGTGCAATCGGAGGGAGCAAACCACGGGTCACGACGCCTAACGTGGTGAAAAATATCAGGGAATACAAACAAAACGACCCCGGGATCTTTGCCTGGGAGATCCGGGACAGGCTTTTAGCAGATGGAGTTTGTGACAAGTACAATGTCCCATCGGTTAGTTCGATCAGCAGGATTTTACGCAACAAGATTGGAAATCTCTCCCAGCCCAACCAATATGAGAGCAGTAAGCAAGCCTCCGTGCAGGCCGGGCTCTCGTACAATCACATATATCCTTATTCCTACTCCAACACCATGTCGCCCACTGGCACTAAAATGGCCAGCCCTCCTGGAGTACCGGTGACGGCTGGACATGTGAGCATATCCAGGGCCTGGCCTTCTGCACACACCGTCAGCAACATCCTCGGTATACGAGCCTTCATGGATCCTGCAGGTGAGGACCATCATTTGCACTAAATCTAAGGCCTCTGCGACTCTGTGCCATCACGTTGGCCTTTAACTTTCACTGTTGTCAAATATGAGCTTAATAAACCAGTGCAGCTGGTTATTTATGTGTTATTTTGCATGATGAATTGCCATATCACTCCGTACACAACCTGTTCTGTCAACAGACAGAACAATGTGTCCATTAGAAGTTGTACAGGCCTTCGTTTCACCATTCAGCCAGAAAGCAGTAAGGCCACTCTCAATAGGCCTTTTCATGGCATGATGCGTTTGCAAACACCTTGCTCACCTGCTATATCCCCCCTAATCCCTCAAGTAGTCATTACAGCCATGTTTTCTTTGCCTCTCTTGTCCTTTAGCCAGTGTTTTCATCCACTGTCGAGTCGTCATGGCCGAGCACATTTTTGTGCCAAAAAGGCCAAAACAATTTATTTATTTATTTATTTTACAAAATGTGTGTATAATTATGTATAATTAAATATTCATTTCACAATGTGATGAATTAGCTCGGCGCTACAAGCCTACTGATAGGAGAATATTGCTTCTTTTACGCGAAGATAATGATAATTAAATATAGGTATTAACTGGGTAAAATAAGCCCAAATAATCCATTAAAAAATATTAAATGAGAGAAGAATATTTTTAACAAGCTGTTGATGTTTTCTTTCATCTTGATTGCTTCTTGTGTTTTTGTTTTGTTTTTATTTATAAGATGAAATTAAAACACAGGCCCAATAATATAATACACGCTTATTACAAACAGTCACACACTTCAATAATTAGAATAATTTTGATATAAAATAATATATTTATTTGAGCAACTAAGACATCAAAACTATTTTAGATAGTCTTAGTGTTTTGAAAATGAAATACGTATTATAGCTCAGACAGGCTCGTGCGTAAGGCATTTTGAACATGGCTATAATTCACATAATTAATTATAAACCTTAATTCGACTGCAATGTTTTAACACTTTGGAAATTTTACCTTTTACACATCTTTGACATGAAGTTACTGTTTCTAAATCAGCCATTGCTGGGACGGAGGGGTACCCACCAAAAATGGAGGACTGGAGTAGCGTCAACAGAGCAGCTTTCCCCGCGGCTCACACGGTCAACGGGATTGACAAATCAGCCATTGACGCCGACATAAAATATGGACAGGTAAATAAAGATCTAAACCTCTGTAAACTCTGTCACGTTTCAACACTAAGACTGGACAAGTGTGCATTCTCTGTTTTGCTGTAACCACGCCATTTTTCCATTCTCTGTCGGAAACAATCCAAACATTTAGTACAAAAAAAAATACTGGCAGAGGCCTTTAATAAATTATGCTCTCGCTACAAAGGCCTGTGGCAGAGTTGTGAAAAGTTTCCATATCAGGGAAACAGAGTCACATAAGGCCACAGACTTTTGCTTGATAAGATTTTACCCCCAGAGACTCTCATCCGGCAGGTTTTTATTACAGTTGGTTAAATGTTCACGTATGTTTAGGACTGAGATGACAGACAGAGGAAACTTAGTTGTGTATACACTCTAATTAGCCTTTTGGTAAACTGAATTATAGTGAAATTCATGTAGTCCTCAGCTTGATTCCCAAGACACCGTCTTTGGGAACCGTCGCTGTAAGCCACATGTCACGTGCAGTTATAATTGCTGTGCGTTTTGCGCTTATTTTGTCCATGTCTTATCTGTGTGCCTGCAGCCATCCTCGACACTGTCCAGTTATGTCTCGGCGTGCGCTTACTCCCCCACCAACCAGTACGGAGTGTACAGCGGGCCAGCAGGCGGCTACGTGGCCCCAGGGCACCACCACTGGCAGCCGCAGAGCCCGGCCCTGTCCCACCCAGGCGGCGGGATGAGCATGCATGCAGGGGAGATCCACTCGCCGATGGCCTTCAAGCATCAGGCCCGAGAAGGTACTAACCATGGAGGGGGGGGAACCACAGTTTAACGTGAAACTGATGACATAAAGTATTCTCTTAGATGCAGTTGCTTTATATTACAGTTTATTTTTGCACTGTAATAGTATTATTATTATTATATACACGTATGTAGGTCTGTCTCCCTTTCTCTTCCCTCTTACTTCCTCTCTTTCTCACGCACACACACATCCACACACCCACACACACACACACACGTTTTCTTAATAAGCAGTGACCGTGACGAGTGTAAACATTTACCAAATCCCAAATGAAGCCTAATTACATGTCAATTATTAAATATTGACCTTTCAGAATTGGCCAGCAGGCCTGCCAGGTGGTCCGAGAACATTTTTACGCATACAAAATGAGGGAAAATAAGCTTAATTTTGAAAAAAAAAAAAAAAAGGAGTCTGCTTGTTACAACGACGCATTTCTCAATCTTCAGTTATTTTAAATCAGGCAAGATCTGCTCTAACTTGTAGGCGAAATAGTTCACGTTATCTGCATAAGTAAATAATAATTTGATGAGGAGTTGCATGCACAGGCCCACTGTATTTCTTCTTTGTGTTGTGCAGGAGAGAGAAAACCGCCCAGTCCCCTGAGCAAGCAGCAGCAGCAGCAGCAGCAACATGAAGACTTGAACAGTGTGCATGGACTCAGTCTCCCTACCTCATCATCATAACCGGGACTTATACCACCTTAATTACCAGACCCATTTAACTGAACTCATTTCAACAACTCCAACAGTAAGTCTGAACGGCTTGTTTCCCCGAGTGTTTGCAGCTTACAGTCAAACACAGGCCTATTCACATGCATAATGAATACAGTATAGCTATATCGGTCTTTATGGCCATATGAATGTAAGCTTGCATGGATGTATCGGTGTTTCCCCTCATTGGTTGATAGTTTGTTTTTTTTTCTCCATTCTTTGAAATACTCTGTCATGGGGACAGCGGGATTAAAAAAAACATTTTTTTTTTTGCCAGTCCAGTCTGTCAGTGATAAGTCTTACCTACCATATATCATATTATCCTAATTTGTGGCCAAGATCTCGATTCTACAGTGACTCAACGATGTGAACAAAGAGATAGGCTAGGCCTAAATTGTCTAAATGTAAAATATTTGCCAAAGCTTTAATTACAGTATATATTTTTATAATTTCATTGTAAATATTCAAAAAATAAAGGCTTTCTTAAATGCCATGTGTTGTCGTAGCTTATATTGTTTCACCACAGATCCATTAACGGATCAAAAGTGCATTGTTTGGTTCTTCTCGGTGCTTAAAGCCGAAATACATAGAAGCTCGGTGTTGATGAGGGTGTTCATACTGAAGCTTTCTGTTCACTCGACCGGTTTTCAGTTTTGTTGATAACCTGGAATTTAGCCTACTGTTTCCTGACAGGAAAAGTTAGGCTCATTTTGGATCTTTTAAAGGCCTATACCACCAATTTATTTAATCATCTACTCGGAATGGAAGTTTGATCCAGCAGGTCGGACACTGAAAATTTATTTTCTTCGAGGCCTGAACATTCATCGTAATATCGGTAAAGTAATTTAAATATTGCGGGTCATTACCGGGAGAAGTAATTTCTTCACTCATATGGGCCACACTTTGAACGAGCTCTCAGCAGGCTGGGCGCCTATGCTGATGCTATCTGAGTTGTAAATGATACCTGCCATGATGGATATCTGAGGTCTGATCATGCACGTTATGAACGGTGTGTACAATGGAGCAGCTGACAGTCCAAATCCACCCACATGAAGCCTCAGGGGGTTTTCTTTCCCGTATATAAATTACCAGAATCTTCCCACACAGGCCTATAGGCCTGTATAAGCTGTACCCCCTCTAAACTGTTTATTCCTGTGGACTGTCTGTTCTGTGCCCGCTCTGACGAAAATCCTTCTAACGGCTTTAATAGACTGAACTGTGCCTCACTATTTATGTGACCATGTTGTCTGATCTCATTTCTATGTTTGGCTGATGACTATGACAGGCCTATTCCTATTTTTGTTCTCTTTGTGCAATAAGACTATATAATTAATACTTTTTGCACAGATGCAGATGTCATATAAATTATTATAACATTATTATAGCCTTGTATTTTTTCGTCAGTGTTGAAATCATTGTCCCCTCAGTAAAGGCCGTCTGCCGTATTTTGTGGCCTTCCGTTCAATTTAATCATCATTTTAATCCAGAGTAATGTGAAATGCAGTGCAAACTGCTAGTAATACAAGTTAGCAAATGAAGACAGTATCTTGGCTAAAATCATACCAAAAATATTTCGTCTCATCAAATAGTCTAGACTCAGTAGTTTGTTCATAAAAGCTGAGCAGTTTTTGACTCAGTGATTTTCTTCTAATTAACACCAGCAGCACAAAACATAATTACAGTCTAGTTTGTCATAAAATTCCCTTTCAAAGTTTTATTTCTACCCTTATTGTGAACCAAAATCACCAGGAAGCATGTTGTGTTTTAGGGAAAAAAAATTAAAAAAAATAGAAGAAACTCTAGTTTCAAATATTTTTATTTTTATATATTAGTCCTGAGAGATTTTAAGGGTTTACTCTCTGATTTAAACTGGATACTGAGGTGGCTGGTCCAGATCCTGCATCTCTTCTATTGTGACTTGATGCGAGACAGTGGGGTCAGAGGGGAATGTGTGGAACACAGCTGGTTTGGTGAAGGGCCCAGTTTAGTTTGCTTCAGTAAGATTAACAGCATCACCCTGAGTGTGACTACAATTAAGAAGAGTTAACATTTTATGGTGGCATTTCTATGCCTTTGCAAAACAGAATGGCTCATTATTTAATGTATGATGCAAATAATGTTAATAGATTTTATTAAATTAAATATGTATTCATAAAACATACAATTTTATAGTCTTCAATGCACAGGCCCATTGACCTCTTAGGGAACTGTTACTTATATCTACTTTGAGTTGAGAAAAGGTTCATCAAATGACGTTACTGATTGTATCTGCTCATTCTAAACAGTGATAAACCTGATCAGTCAAATTGATTTCAAGGTTTTTAAAACAAAGGGCGCCAGTCGAATGAATGATATTGAAAACCCTTTAAAGACTCAAGACATAGGAAAGTTAATAAAAGTTGCTCTGAGGCTAGAGAGCAAATCAAATTTGCTTATATCGTTAAAATGAATAATCCTTTTTTTCTACATGCACTGTAGATTTACTGCAAGTGATTACAAACCCACTTCATCCCAAATAAATGAAGTGGAAACCAGCATATAAAACTACTGTCATTGAAAGGTATTAGACTGACTGACTTTGTGGATTTACAGTTGGATTCTGTTTTCTTGATTCTGCCAATAGGAGTCAAAAGTCTGGACACGCTTGTATGTCCAACCTTTTGACTGGTTCTGTATAATCTTCAACAGCACCACAACAGAACAAGGAAATACAGCATTCTTTAAAAGGCATTACATTATTGTCTATGTAGAGTCTTCTTTCTGACTTCAAGAAAAAAATATCAATATATGTGCTCTCTAAACATGTCATTGGGCTTTTAAATATATTTTCCCCAAATGTTCTAGTCCTGAAATTTGAACAGAAAATGGATTTTACCTGCTATTGTTAAGATGTCAAAATTGAAGCATTTAATATTAAATGTATGGCTGCTTTATATCAGCTTTGCTAACACATCAGTTATATTTTTGAAGGTGAATGTAGCTATTATAATCCAGATTAATACAGTAAATTGATTATCTGAGAGTTCTGAAAAAGGGTCACAGAAAAGAGGAAGTAATATATTCGCACTGCTTCAGTCCTACATAGAAATGTTTCTGGTCCAAAGCATTAAGCACCGGGGTGTTACACTGATCAGTTTTAATAGCAAGTTTGAAAATACACCCTGGAATTTGTGCTCCATTTTGCAGCCGCTGATTCTTTTCCCCTTTTGCAGCGAAACCCCAAGTGACTCAGTAAATCCAAACATTAAGATGGCCTATGAGTACACACGCTCCCTGACTGGAGTCGCTCATGTTTTCCCGGATACCACTTGGGGTTCAGAAAACACTCCTTCATGGTGGCGGGGTTACTTCCTGCGGGACCTATGGTCATCAATCAGGGCAGCAAGTGATACCCCCCACAGTGTCCTCTGCAGACCCTCTGTGTTAGAAGGGCAGCAGGTGGGCTGGTTATAGATGGACGTTTCCTATTGATACAGAGCACAAAAACATAATATTTCTTTAATATTTAGTGTGTATACTTTGAGATGGCTGCCACATAACTAACAGAGTGACATAATTCTTTTCATGCCACTTTTTTCATCCCAGGATGACCATTAGGACATATAGTTTTTGTGTATTTTCAGTACTGATCAAATACATTCATGATTATTTCTCTAATGATGTTGTAATTTCACGAGGCAAAACACCTGTTGTGGAACTATTCATACATATTAAAAATTTTATTAAAATATATGAGTGACATTGCAAGAAAAGGCAGTAAAGAGCAAACTGTTAGCAAATCATTGCTGGCATTTTGCTCTTTATTAAGTTTTCTTCCTGTAATTTCTCATCTATTAAAATATGAATGAAAAACAATGTCTGCTTGTGGTTAAAGGAGACATCAGAGTTGTTATTTCAATTGTTACTTGCAGGGCTTCTTCTTGTACTGTGACATGCCAAACTTTCAATGAAACTACTGAAACACAAGCGTGCAAATGGCCAGACTTAAACACTGTACAGTGCTCTGATCTCCAGGATCTTGAGAGTGTTACCCCTGCATCTTAAACTTGAAAGGATTCTCAAATGCCACAAGCTTAAACAGATACTTGGAGAGATGGATAGAAGACTTGGCCTCCTTGATCCTAATGGATATGGAAATGAAGCACTATTAATAATCCAAGCGGCAGTGAAATGGTGACAGACATTCCTTAAAAAGCAAGAACAGGCACTGAACAGACAAGTTACAACTGTGACGATTCATCAATGTCTGCCATGTGTACAGGAGGTACTGAGTGCTCTTTAGAGACCAAAGTTCAGTTTATGTGTATTTGACACTTTACTGGGTATGATTTAAGATATTTTACATTATCTCCACTTTTTGTCTTGAGGGGTGGGAAACTACCCCAAACTGTACAGGAGTCGCTCACTCACTACTCTTTGCATGTCTGAAAGTCAACAAGAGAGCATCTCAGGACAGGCGACATGGCAGGCTAGACAGGTCTTGGAAAAAGCAAAAGAAAGATATACGAGAAACCTTTTAAAAAGAGAGTGGCAAGTTGGCAGATTGTCAAATTGTGAAAAGAAGGCCAGTGTCAGCAGCTCTCATGTCTGAAATTTCAAATGCATTGACTCGCCATGGAAACATGGTGCATGCAAACATGTACATTGCTTGAGCATGTGCCTGTCACGGTCTTTTAAGGATATCTTTTTTTTTTTTTGACAAGCACGTGGGAGACTAAGTCATAAATTAAAATCCTGGTCATATCTGCCAACCTAATGTTTACATTGTGTGACAGACATTTTGATGTGCAGAAGAAAGTAAAACAGTGCAACTGCAGAGAAAATTATACAGGATCAAAGACATATAGCATTCATAATAACATAAACAGGATCAGAACACGAATATTGTTGTTATTAGATTAAATTGTAAGTGATGAATTCATTTTTTATGCCACCCAAAACTGAAACACCAAAGCAGTGGCTCCGTAATGATGTCATCCATGTAATGCAATCACCATTGACTTTTTTTTTTTTTTTTTTTTTCCGCTGACTGTCCACAGGATTTCCAAGCAGGCAGAGTTACAGCTCTGTAGTCTAGAGGATGATAAATGTCTCCTTCCCATGTTCTTACTTGCTCTGCCAGCTCACCACATCAACCAGATGCTCTAAAAGCAAAGGGACAGAGACATGATGATGACATTTGGCTTTCCAAATGAAAACGTATCATTTCACATTTGCTCTCAGGAGATTCCGCCGCTGTTTTTGGTCCTCGGAGGATACAGCAATACAGCAATAAAGAGAACGACCGCAGGATCACATTGAATTGCAGAGCCCAGCTTTGATTATTATATACAGATGACTAAAAGAGCATGAAATTTGTGCATGTGTGCATGAAATTTTTGTGTTGGCCAACACAATTAAAATGCACCCTTTGAAAACACTGCCATGAAACCAGGCATATTTTTCTAAAACTAGAAGAATGCTTGCAATTTGCGTGTATTGTCAGTAATGGGTATGTAAATATCAACATTTAAAGGAGTGTGCAAGTCCTTCACTGGAAAGTCAAAATACAAACCTCCATTATGGAAGTCTATTTTAGTGAGGATCTGGGCACAGACAGAGAGACAGGAGGATCCTCTTTAATTTGTGGAGACTATAGAATTAATGTTCTGCCCGACTGCCCATCTGTGACTTATTTAAAGTGTGCTGAAATATATACTGTGCTAAATGTTGCCACACATAAGCAAAATGCTACCAGCAAAACGTTATGCGGTGCTGGATTTAAGGGTTGCCTTCAAGTTAATTTTTGGCTCAAGTTCTTATTAGGTGATAATAAGATGATGACTCTTCTCCCAAAAATGTGAGTGGTAAACCGCCATACTGTCTGTTGGTTCGGGGAAGAAAGTCCTGCCTGAAACTCAGCTGGATCTTTCAAATGAGTTAAGAGATGTCCCTGTGTTTAGAGGAAAGATCAATGCAAAATTATTGTACCATTATAAAGCATTCCTGCTCTAGCTTGAACGTACTTGACATTTTGAAATGTTCCTAGGTATGACAAAATATTCTTTCCAATGTTTTCCTTAAATTAGTTATTAGCTGCCTTTAACCTGAGTCATTTCTATGAATCTCTTTAGAGGCACACACTGTTCAGTGGCATTCAGATTCCTCTTGTCTGTTTTTAAAATAGTTTCTTCCAATTATAATGACAAATTAGAAGTCAGAAAGTCATATACTAATATATTAAAGTCAATGTTTGCAGTTATTGGAAAAACACACTATCCATATAAATTGGCTATTATAGCTTTGAAAAAAATACTGTTACTTCATTGGCTTAGGTCTAAATAAGAAGGACCTGTAGCTACATCTGAGATGAAAGATTTCTTGAAGTCGGAGTGAATGAAAGTGTGTTTTAAAACATAAGTAAATAACTATTATGTTCTAACAAAAGTATTTATTATTGATGTGGGGTGAAAATATAAAAAAAGTAATCTAATTTTAATAAAAAGAACAATGCCATTTTTTTCTGTATGAGATCCCCCATTTCTCTCTTACAGTATGGTTTTAAGCAGTGTATTTGAGTGGATATTGTTTTGTAATCTTGTTGTGATCTTGTATATCTACTAGATAATTTGTTCTCAGGTCTCTCTTGCAAAAGAGATATTGATCTTAAAGGACCCGTGTGTAGGATTTAATGGCATCTAGTGGTGAGGTTGCAGACTGTAACCAAATAAATACTCCTCCCCTTCCAAGCATGTAGGACAACCTTTGGTGGCCGCAAAACTCACGAAAAACGAGAGAGGCCCTCTCTAGAGCCAGTGTTTGGTTTGTCTGTTCTGGGCTACTGTAGAAACATGGTGGTGCAACATGGCAGCCTCCGTGGAAGGGGACCCGCTCCCTATGTAGATATAAAGGGCTCATTCTAAGGTTATGAAAACACAACAATTCTTGTTTTCAGGTGATTATACACTAATTAAAACATACTAGTGAATATTATATCCCAATTTCTCCGTTTCACTAGATGCCACTAAATCTTACACTCTGGTCCTTTAATGAGAATTCTGAATAAAAAAGAAAGCTTAACTAACTATAAAGATGGATTTAAATGTTTAAAGTTTAAAATGATTAGCAACATGATGTTGCTAACTAGGATAGTTCACTTGTGATCAGAGTCTAAAAGAGTATTCAGTATTCAGATGAGACAACAGGAAGTAGAGCGCACTGATCTTGCAGTACAGGTCTGAGGCATGCAAAACTCGTTGCTGTTGTTGAATACTGTATGCGTGCAGCAGGACCGAAAGGGAACGCTGTCACCATGTAGTAAGTTGAAGAGATAATGCAACAAAAGGAGAAAGGTAAACAACACTGACTATCATTAATCAACCTTTTGACCATACCCTGCTGCTGCCACTCCCTTGTGACAACGGCGCCAGTCAGAGCTGCCAACCCCTATCACTTGTCAGATTTTAAGGAACTTGTTGGCCAATAACCAAGACAGACTCATGTCTAAATCAACACAAACTTACATGACCTATTGACTTTAGCAACATCCGGGATGAAATAAAACATGTACGTAGCTGTCTGACCTTTCCCGTATTGACAGTATCATCAAGTATAAACAGCCAATATTTCTGTTTGGTCTGTACGTGAGCAGCGAGGCCCAGGAATCCTGGTGTGCCGTGCAGTTGACAGCGGCTACAAACCAGCTCACAGTAAGAGAGGGAGAGAAAGAGGGTCCTTTGAAGAACACGGAGTGCAGCCAGTTGTGGAGAACCATGCATGTTGCTCTTATTGGTGCTTTTCATTCAGACACGCCTCTCCTGTCTCAGCACTCGCACGCAGCATTGACCCAAAGGGTGGCTGTTAATTTGGCATGGCGAAAACATGGGTTTAAACTGAATGAAGGTTCTGATATAGCCACTCCACTGGGAAGGGAGCACAGCCCCACAAGCTGGAACAAATGACATCACACCAATATGATAATAACAGAAAGACAACATGACACTGGTGTGCATTGAAGAGGAAGAGGGAATACGGAAAATGTCTGTATTTTGAAGTTGAAAGTTTGAAAAGTGCCTGGTGTAAGTGATAGGGAGAACAGGAAGTGATCCAGAAGAATATGTTTTAGTTATTATTTGAATCATTACCACAGTACAGTAGCTCAGGCTTGTGCTGTTTAGACTGAGGTTTATATTTTCGTATGAGGAATGTATAAAAATGCAAACTATGGCTGACCGACCTGCTAATGTGGGCTTTGTGTTTGAATATTGCCAGATGGAGATTTTGCCTAAACGACTCATATTTTATACTCACATAACAACAAAAATGATTCCCTTGCATATTAAAACAACAAACCAAAAAGCCATATGTTACATATATACAGTACGAGTCAAAAGTGTGGACACACTGAGAAAGTGTGTCCAAACGTTTAACTGGTACTGTATATACACACAGCATATAATGCATATCTTCAATTGAGAAACAAAACTACTGACAAAGGTAACAAATAACACAGTCGTGAGTGTATGGGGGGTGGATGTGTGTGCATGTTTGTGTGTTTTAGCAAATAGTAATTCTAGCCAAAATGAACTCAAAGTCAAATGACAACCTTTGTGACACCAAATACCCGTAATCGGATAATAAGAAGAGTATATTAAATCATTGAGCTAAATTTGCTTCAATGAAGAAACCATAGATGAACCACATGTAAGAATATACTGAGAGGAATCAGTCTGAAATAAAAAGAAAAATCAGTCATACTTTTTATGAAATGTGTAGAACTTCCCTGTGGACAAGATACAAAGCTCTGTGGGTGGCTATTCTGTACTGGAGATCATTTCAGTCATCACCCTCCACTGCAGAGTGAGTCAACCTCTAGTCACACTTCCAAGCCACAATAGCAAGGTGGGCCTCTGCAGAAATGCTTAAACTTCATTCAATTGTCTAGTGAGCCCTCCGTCTTTCAGCTCAAACACTGTCTGTCATGGTGTGAAACCCTGACGAGAAACACAATCATTTTTTGTTCTCTGGTTGGGGAGTATTTTAGTAGCTTAGTAAAGAAAGCATGTATGTTTTGGCAAACTGCGTAGAATGCAGCTCAAGTGCTTCTATAGGTCGAAGCTGTATGGATTACGCTCATGCTTGCAAAGTTTTTAGTTTCCAGGTCAGGATATCATTTTTTAAAACACTGAATGCACTCATATCTGAACAAAAAATCAATACAGTAAGGTAGATATTTTCTAATATATGATATCTTTGTGTTATTTTACATTTTAGGTTACATTTCACACACATGCACACAAAAACACCGGACTGTATATTGTGTGAAGTCACAGTTGTGTTTACTCCACAGTAACACCTCACAATAAAGCAAAAGTATTGCCTTTATGTGTCTCTTCATGGGAAATTGCAAAGAAAAGCCATTAGCCATCTCCACTGCAAAGACAGCAGCTTTTGGTGCAACGCTAGCCCAGACAGACAAAAGGTGAGTGTCAGAGTGATAGAGGAAGTGCTTGTCGTCTCTTCCTGCTCTCAGTGACACAAGAATGGAGAGGATGTCTCCGTGCAGACCAGGGCTATCCATTACTGAGTTAACAAGTTCTCAGCTACTCTATAAGTGAAATTCAAGGCTGTCTGTCTGTCACATTGAAGAAAAAACAAATAAACACACACATGAATTCGTCAAAGTTTTACTCGGGGGCCAGTCACTGCCAAAGAATGCTGAGTCTTTGTCCATTATAAACAAGACACTGTATGGATACACCATCATGCCATCTTGGGTCCACCTGCAAATGCAAACAGGGAAATTCTTGGAGGAAAGCTTACATTTCCCCCCCAAAAAAGTTTGCTACTTGTGCCAGACTGACTTGCAGGTTGACCCAATGAAAACACAGCGAGAAAAGCAAGGTGCCTCTGCGCCTCTGTGCTGCTCAGTTGCACAGTGAAGCAGGCTGAATATCTGCAGCTGTCCGCTTCCAAAAAACTCATACTATAGGATATTAATATTCCTATTCAACACTAAAAGCAGCTTGTTAAACTTGCATTGTATAGAGAATTCATATCCTGAAGTAAGTATATGATGCATGGAGAAAACTAGTATTAAATCCTGCACCCTTTCTCCATGCTTGGCTACAGTATTCAAATTGTGTATTTCCATTCTGCTTGATGTTGACAAGAAAATGAATTGCCAGCAAATACTATAAAAGACTAAAACCAACAATACATAATTTCTAACAAGTATTGCATGTGTAGCCAAGGGGTAATATAACGTATTCCACTGTGCCATATGACCTCTAATGTTGTCCAAAAACTATTACACACAAACAAGGCACAACATTGATCTGGGTGACGTGTTCATTCATTAAAATGAATATCGGCAATACTAATATGAGTCAATCTCACACACATTCCTGTTGTTCAATAGCTTTTCAAAAATGTATTAATCTGTGACTGAAAACAGTCCAACAAATACAGTATTTATCTCTGTTTGAGCAACGTTTGCTAAAAACTACAGTGCCAAGCTGTTTCAGGAAATAACTGTTAAAAATGAAGCCTTTTTGTCAGAGAGAGAGACAGAGGAAGGGATGTCGGAGAGCAATATTCTTACATATCATCATTGAAAATACTGAAATTCTACATAAAAATGACATAATCGCTTTTGTTTATTGTTCCTGGCTTGTTAAACTACATGAATTATAGAAAGGCCAAAGGCAGTTTTGCTAAATCTGTGAACAAATGATCTGATTTTGTGATTCTGCATCATTCATGGACTTTACATGGGCTGTTTTGTATTTTTCTTCATGTATTTATGGCTGAGGATTTTCAGGTATTAGGTTCTCCCTCCATCCATCCATCCTCCTGGCTCAAGCAGCAAAGCAGTTACTGTCATCGCACGAAGCTAACGGGTAAGTCAGGAGAGTCTAGTTTCTTGTGTTGATAGTGGGGATAAAGGAAGATGGATTCCCTCAGTCTCATCATTGCAGGTGTTTGCCTTTATGACCAGCGTCCTTTGCAAGCAGTTTCTCATTACATTCTGGTGAGAAGGAGGACCTTCAAGTCTTGTGCATTCCGACAATGCTCTGAAGAGTGTGTAATTTTGGAGACTAAATTTAGGGGGGGAGGCAAATCAGTTTTTATTCAAAGCAGACCTGACTCAAACAGAGATTCACCGCACTGTGGTCAGACTTCAAACCAACTCGTTACTTGCCTTTTTCATGTTCAGACTGCTGCAAATCTCCAATCCCTCTGAACACAGCTGAAAAAAAAAGAAACAGACTGTTGTTGATTTTGTTTCCATCTTTGTGGGAGGCTTGTCTCCCTAATAATGTGCACATTGATGGTGAAGCAGCTGATCAGTAATTTGTAAGCAAAGATCTTGTCTTAGTCTGCGACTGTTTCATATGTGTAGACTTTTATTTGACATCAATAACTCTGTAACTTTAACCAATAATTATTTTTTGTTGTCTGCTTCCATGTGGTTAATTGTCTCTAGTCATTTCACTTGTAAGTGATTGATGCACAGCACTCTCAGAAGTGAAGCCTTTAGATCAAACTGAGATGAAGATAGGCTAGATTTCATCATTAGAGTTAATCCGTCAACAATGCCAGAGCACTGAATAAAGCCAAAGTAAATGAATGCGTTTGCTCTGTCTTGGAGTAAATATTAGTTTGTCCAGATAATGCTACGGGCTGCTGAGGGTTTCCACAATGCTTAAGTTACATCAGCGTCTGCTCTTTTCTACCAGAAGAATGGCTTCCCACTCTTTCTTCTTCGTGAAAGCCAAACATCAGTAGCAGTCTCAAGTGGCTGAAAGTTTTAGTTGATAATCCGGTCTGTCACTCAGACCCACAGTAAGATTAATGGCAGGGGAACTCCTATCTGGCAAACATCCCACTCAATCAAAACAGATCACTCGGTTTGAGAAGTAGTTCTAAAATACAGAACTGAAGCAGATGGGAGCATATCAGGAGGATATGTTGTTCAAAAGTGTAAAGATAACAATGCTTTTCATTAAATACATATACTGTTTTAAGAGAGGCAGTACTGTACAAGGGAATTGGTCTTATGAGGAGTGTTTATAGTGTTCAGGTTTGTAAAAATCAATATCAACTGACCCTTAAAAGGGCAAAATTCATATAACAGCTTAATAACTAATGAAAGTGTAGGTTTATCTTTGATCTCTCCTTTGGAAGTGACCAGTGTCAAATGAAGAGCTCAGAGGGAGAAGGGAGCCCTCTGCTGCTGAGTCCTGCCACCAGACAGCTCTGAACACACTCTCTCTTCTGTCTTAATGCCTGCAGTAATGAACCAGAGAATGTTTGCTGGTTCATTAGGTCAGGAAGAGCACATAAGCTGCTCAGAGATCAGACGTTATGCAGTAATTTCAATTAAACAATTATTATAAATTTATATAATTATTATAAAGTAATCTTTAATGTATATTCAAAAGTCAAGAAAGACATAACAGTGACAGACTGATAATATACTCAGACTTTTGGTACTATATGCCTAAAAAATAAATGACCTCGCTTTCTAACTTAAACATGCAATCACTCAACCATGAAAGTAACCAACAAAGATGAGATCCAGCTAAACCACACTGACGCATGAGCTGCTGTATGAACAAATCTTGCAGATTTCCAGCTGCAAGATAGGCAGACTACTCAGTAATGGAAAATATAGGGTCTAGATATGACATTCACAGAGATAATAGCAGCTTCACGCTATGCTGAGTCCAAAGGGAGTTGAGCATGTCTAATTCCTAGCAGCGCTGCCTTGATCTTTTGTTGCATCTGTGAGGTATTTTATGTTTATTTGTTATGGGACATTGGGCAATTTCGTATCCCTCTGAGCATGCTTTATGAGTGCAAACTCATTAGGCCCTTTTTTTTCTCTTATTGACATCTAAGGAGTCAAAAGGATACCTGCGAGACTGTTTGAAGTTGTTTTAATTGTGAAGGAACAAGTAGAAAAACGTGGAGCTGAGCCAATCTTAGATGCTACCCAATGATCTTGCCTCGTTGACTGCCCCTGAAAACCCTGCTCTCGCCTTAGACCTGCCGATAACCATCTTTAATGAATAGCTGTGTGCTTCAAGGAGTGCTGGCTGATAGAGATCATTTCAGGAACAGTGGGGTTCAGGTCTCAATAACAATCAGGGAATTCCATCTTAACCATTTGGATGTCCTCCATAATGCCACACACTCAGAGATTGCTCTTGCAATGGACCTACACCGAAATAAAACTTGGCACAGGCGAGGCATTCTTGCCCAACTCAACAACTCCAAGTCTGAACACCCAGACCCCCCTCCCAGCCCCGGGATCTATCTGTTGATGTGAACGCTGACTCTTTGTTGGTGCGTTCTGATCTCAGGTGGAGATACTGCACAGCTAACCGCCGTATAAAAGGCAGGATGGCGAGGCTGGCGACTGAAGGCACAAGCACAGCTCCCTGTGAGTGCGTCTGAAAGGCCCAAATTGAGCCATTTCCCCAATCTCCAGGGAGAGTCCTTATCGTCTGCAAGATCCAGAGTAGACTGTGTATAAATTGCAAAATACTATGCTGATACTGCAAATGAGGTTTAATAGCTGTTGAGGCCCAGTTAAGCTTCATAATATAGGTTTGTGGTCTTTGATAACCAGTAGCAGAGACATTTTCTTGAAGAAAAACACACACACACACACACACACTTACACAAGAGGAAAATCAAGGCATCAGTCAATGGGTGTCTGCTGTCATACCTGACTGATATTTATGGGATTCCTCATCCTGTCATGTCAAAGTAATTAGACATGAGTAACATGAGGTTACTGCTCTGTACTTTTTTCTTCCTCCAGGCTAGATGAGAACTATAATTAGTCAAGTCTCACTCTGACAAGCTGTCAACCCTAATAATGTGTTTTGTAACACCCAGGGCTCTGTGTGCTAATTTCCAACCTAACCTAACCTTAAAAAAGGGTGTAATGAATTGAGACAAAATGATTTATTACAGTAATTTTGGCTGATGTTGTCATCGCAGTAATCAATCTTGCCAGCGAATCCATCTTAAGCGCTTACCATTCTGATTACAATACCTGATGTTAAAGCAAATAAAATTAAAAGATTACTTTGAAGGCATATGTATTTGTTAATATTTGGAATTTTGTAACATGGAATAAACTGGATTTTGAGATTACCTTTTTAAAATATTTTTAGTCCACCCACCTGTTTGATTTTTTTTTATGCAATACACAAGTACAGCATCTCATAGCCCGTATAATAGGTATACCATATCATACTATGATCATAAGACACACAATTACATACTTAGTGTCTGATTTCAATTCATATTTATAAGGTATTAAAACATGGAATACAACCTTTAACTAGATGGTTCTTTTTGTTGAGAACCACTAATTTAATTTGACCACAGATGTAGGAGGAGACATTTATAGTGTGTGATTTCAGCTAGCAATAATAAAACATTATATATACATCTATCATTGTGCCTTTATTAATTTCAGCATTCCAACTAATAATCTATTTTACACTTTGTTATGTCCTTTCTTTACTCCCAGTTCACCTAACAAGATAGCAATATTAAGTTTCTCATATATCCATTTAAGACTGGCTTATCTAAGCAAAGAACAGATAAAGCAGGATATGAGACGCTGCTGAGAGAAGAGCTTTGCCAGGTGTGACAGGTGCTGACCTGCCCTAAACAGGTAAGGAATAGTTTTCTCACCTCAATCTGAACAGCTAAGGAGGTTTTGTTAAGTGTGGGAGGCTAAACTCTTGATCTAATCATCCCAGTTTGTCTCATGACCCTAAGTTCAACGCTGGCATCGCAGAAACTTCACTAACTATAACTAATTTAAAATCTAATTGGTCCCTTTTGAAAGATTGATGTAAAAAAAAAATGTTGGAAGATACAATCAACTATTGGATTATCCTTTCAGGATGAAACACTTTGGGCTTCCATGAGACCGGAGATAGGCCTAAGCAAACACATTCCCATCCGCTAGTGAAAATGGATATGTTGTTGACCTGTCCAGCCACACAAAAGCCATTCCCAGTGCTCAGGTGAGTAACCCTCCTCCAGCCTGAATCTCTTAACTAAATATTGTGAGTGTCCCTCTTTATATATGAGAGTCTGTCTGTTTACCTTCAGATCCAGAGGATTAGAAGATCAACACTGCATGCAGGTGGGGGGACTCCAAATTCTCACGTGGACTTAGAGAAAAACCCAATATCACTCCGTATTTGACTACAGATTTTTTTTATCCATGCAATAAGTCAGAGACATAGTTAAAATAATATGGCAAAAAGCTATCTTAAAATACTGATTAAATATAAAATTACTGCAAAATTATTTTATTTGATAGGATATTCTTTGCTGGAATGCATCATGTGTTTAATTCATTAGAAACATAGAAATGTACTAGTAATGTAATATTTAAAAAGGGTCTGATAAAGTTGTTTAAAAATATGTAATCATTTGACAATCCTGCTAATTCATTCTAAATCCTTGTGCAACATAACTGAGTCACCCTCCTGAATCCAGTTAAAGGCATTACTCCAATATTATTCATTCAGCAATTACTGTTGTGACTTGGATTTAGCTCTGTAATGACCCAACTGAGTTGGCCTCCACTTCAGTGCTGTGCAGTGAGCCAAATGGGAGCGAAGATCCTCTTCTGTGGCTAGAGCGATGCAGCATGAGCCAAAATGAGAATTAGAGTAAACTTCAACATGTCAGCACGTCCTCATATCATTTATTTTCCACTGGTTTGGATGGATGTGGCTAAGATGATTGCTGATGATTTTAGAAAAGTCCTACGCACATCCCCACGAACTTGTATAACATGATCTCTCATGTGCCCGGCTCATTTTTTTGGAACAGCTGCAGGACTATGCTGAATTTTCATCTCAGATATTTAAACATTCCTTCCACATCTATGTGATATGAACTGCTTGTCCTTGTCAGTCACTGGAATTCTTACCTCACCTATCATTTCATTTGTAATCTTTTCAAGGCCCATCAGCTATTCTGTGAAGCTATCAAATGGATCTTATGTTTATGCATATCAATTAAAAACTGCAGAAGAAAAAATGCCACCCATGCAAGAGAAAACATTTTATCCTCAATACTGTCACCATTCTTTCACTCAGCCAATGCAAAACTGCCAAATGTGCTTTCTCCAACCTCAACAAACCTGAATAGGCTGTGGTCCAACTGATTGTGCACGGTTTGGCCTACATGAGGGCACATTGACTATATGCAGTGGAGGGAGGTATCTCAATCTAGGAGACATCCACATGGGTGGTAGAGGAGGAAGATGTAAATGTTATCCACGCTCACTTTTCTGCATGCTGAAAGGCAAACAAACTGAAGGTTACACATTAAGGTAAAAACTCAGTGCATGACCACAATATTTCCTGGTGCATCATTGTTCCTTTCTTTGATCATCAAACGTCCAATCCTAACCCTAACCCTAACCCTAACCCTTTTTCGTAACAATTCTCACTTTTAGGATAATTGTGATTAGTTCAGGACTCTCCACAGCTGCCGACAATGCAGCTATACATTAACACTGACCTTGACATCTGTCCATAGGGAAGCACAATACTATTACTATTTCTGGCCTATTTCCAGCCTCTGACCCCTGCTACCAGGCTGAAGAAGAGGGAAAGTGTCTCCGTCTAACAGCTGCCCTTCAGAGGTGACAGCACTTATCTCTTTACATGATATCATCTTCTCTACTCCAGTGAAGGATTTTTCTCAAGCTAGATAACTTGATTATACTTGCACGAGCGAGCTTTGTATGTTGACAACTCCAAACATCAGTTAGAGGTAACTGTTTGACATCAGTTGACTGCACACGGCACGATACTTCACTTGCAGTTCTCTTTATTATGAAAATTGTGTGTGTGCATTAATATCATAACTAGCTAGGTAATGCTTTCAAGTACATGGCTCCAGTTCAGTAGACAGTCTGGTAAAACTGTGTCCAGTGTGTCTTTAACATCCAGTTGAACACCGTACAGTATTAAATGTCTCAATTCATATTTAATTTAATTGACAATCCATATTAGGAGAAGTTTTGTTCAGTATTGCGGCATGAAACACATAATGACCAAACTTGGTACTTGTATCTGTTGGAACACACCAAACGGTCAGTGTTGTGCTGTAAATTTTTTCCTTTACTCTTGTGGTGAGCCCCTTTTTCCAAGGACATTTAGCGTAATCCACTTCAGCTGCCTTCATTCAGAGTTGGTAAAAGACGCCCGAGCACTGACTCTGCTGTTGAAATTGCGAGACTGGTTTTCATAAAACATAAATATCTGTTAAGAGTCTGGGTATGATCCACTTTTATGAAATGATGAGTAACATTTCCTTATTGTCGCTTGCACCCTATGCCGCACTATGAGAAGTTGTTGCCATAGATAGGACTCTCGTTACAGTCTGCAACCAAAGGACAGCATTTGTGCAGCGCAGTCCTCATGAGAAAAACTCAACAACTCTGCTTTCACAATAACGAAATTTCCACAGCCTTTCGAAACACAAACCATGCGGTGCAATATAATCTCTCCCTCTTAATAAACCAAACATTTAAGTTGTTCCTACCAAATGGATATGAAGTGTTGTGTGATTTAGAAAGCAAAAGAAAAACAGATGAAATGCCACATCTTCATGGAATCTTATTATTAAATTATGTAAAATGGTTGACTACTGCATATGTATGACAACTGAATGGGCACAAGATTTGAGTTGTGTGTTGAGCTGAAGAAATGCATTTCCAATATTAATGTGAAAACCGTTTGTGGCAAAACATAGAGATCCTTATGTTTTACGTGGAAAAGTTCCAGTTTTTACACATTGCCTGTTTTGCCATCATTTTTCATTCTGAAAGTGTTAAATATACACATATTGAAGCAAGCACTTCCTTTTCAAAATAATCAAATTATGTGGCATCTTCATCATTTGGGATTTGGCTATTTGGACAGCTTTATTCCTTTGTACTTCCTCCTGTCTGTGTGCTTTCTCTTCTGGATGGGAACTGCAGAGAGCTGGGTACAACACTGCTGGGTATTCTACCAGATGGATACTCGGTATGAATCATGGCTAAGTTTCAGCCAAGGCCTGAATGTGTGTGTTGGACTGCACATTGCATATCTGGAGACCACACAGGTTCCATAAGCATGTCTAAATCTCTCTGCTGCCCTCTATCTTTGTCTGAACATGTCCCTCTGGGTTTAGGGTCATAAGTTCAATACCAGCAGGGAACCTGCGCTAGGATGAACACATGCCATTCTGCTGCTAATTATCTTTCAACATCTCTTTAACCTCTCCTAATACACTGTGATTAATAGCATTTTCTACTCTTAAAAACAAATTAGTAACGAAATAACATTTGTCTTCAGTTGCCTGCAAATGTAGCCTATATTAATCCAACACCTGAAGTCTTAACCAATAACACTGTAGGATGTTGTTAAGGGTGCCTTGTACCCCTCTTAATTTTTTTAGTTGCATGCAGGTGAAAGAAAATATGCAGCAACCAAATCTCCAAAATTACACACACCTGTAATCAACCGATTCTTAAAGAAGTTAATATTAACAAGTGTTTTCGTCACGTGTGCTTTCAGCTTCTTACCAAAGTCGGTTGGTGATCTATATCGCCAGCATGTGGTCCCAACCTGCCGCCTCTCTTATATTATCTCAATAGAGTTTAGCAGCTGTGGGAGGAGAAACGCAGCAGTGTGTGAAATGTCCCCCCGGCCGGCGATTGCACACCAACAACAGTGATCCCTGGTCCATCGTATTCCTGCACAAACATACAGATAAACAAATGATTTCATTACCTATGGAGCTTGGTGTCTGGGCAGTGAAGGAAAAGGAGGAAGGCACGAGTGATCTCATCCAACGTGCTGAAGCCTCACTGTTATAAATGAGTTTGTCATACCACCATGGTTGGCCATAAATGACCTCACCAGACGTGCTGCTGTAATAAACTAAACTAATAAGAATGTGCAGGAAGAAAAACACTGCCCGCAGTGAGCGCGGCTACTAAGAAGCGAGAGCCGACTTCTAAAAACATAAATCTCGCCCTGATAAATCTCCTAGGAGGGCTGTCACTTGACATGTGTAGAGAGTTGAAGTGTAAGGTGGGAGCAGGTATGTGGTAAAAGGGGACACACACCCTGGACATCCGCAGTCATGGAGGAAAAGCCCCCTCTACTGTGAAAAGAGACTTCCATATGTACTTGTACCTTCTGTGGCCCTTTAACCTAGAACAGATGTCATCAATAAATACCCATGACCCATGGAGGCATTTCCAGCGTGTGATCGAGGCCTTTTTTTTTTTTCTGTAGCATGCTGGACTGGCTTGTCTAGCTGGTCGACACCTGACTAAACTGCAAGGTTTACAATATAGATGTGTAAAGCCTCTTTTTGTGTAATCATGGGCATAGGTGTTCGAGAAACAGTAATACTTAAAAAACTCGTTGGGTAAAGTAACAGCTTAGCTTGCGCACACCATCGGCCCCCGTGGGAGCAGTGTGAGAGCTGCTACAATCTGCCTCCTGTTACAAGGTCTGCTACTAAGTTATGACCTATCGCCTTGCCATTCTAATCTTTCCACAAACATCTGTAAGGGGAGATTTACATGTCCTCTTGTGATTTATTGCGCCACGTCTTCGGTTTTCCGTTGGCTTTGAGACCGGGACCGGTCCAATGAAATGTGGCATTTCCATGTTAGTGTGTCTGAGTCAATCGGTATTCTTTTGTCTGCTGTCAGACATACAAGGTGTGATTTTCTATAAATATCCCAATTCATCCTCTGTTGACTGTAGTGTTGGGGTGCAATGTCACAGTCACTTGGGTCAATCTGTAATTATCATTTTATAAACGTAACCTGTCATGAGAGATGTTTTTTTCTGCTACAATCGTTTGACTATTGATGAATTGTTTTAATCAGTTATTAGATTCAGGATCTGGGAAGTAATACCAACTTTGAAACTAGCAACTAATTACATACATGATATGGTCAATGGGAATCCCTGTTTGACTGTGATGCTCACTGAGCTGCATCTGATAACCATCACAAATGGTGCATTTCAAAAGGACACAAAGTGACTTCCACCTCTCTCTTTCTAAGGGTGGTCTCTCTTTGTCGGCCATGCGTGGAGGCTAAAGACGTGTTCACATGCTATTATACAGTATCCAGGTCGGATAAGTATGATAATCTATTCAATATGTAAAATGTTTATTTTGTGGAGGGACCTCAAACAAACTGAACCAATATTTACAGAGAATAGCAGCCAAATATTCTGCCTTTTTCCCAGACATTACTGCTCCCTCATTTATCTTCTATTCTCTTGAGCAAAACGTAGACAAGGAAACTAATGCGTCTGAAGCCTTAAGGACACTATAACATTTTCTCTGTATTATTTTTAGGAATTTCACAGACTTGCTTAAAAAATCCTTTCCCAGATGTATTAGCCTTTCTCAGAATACAGTACAACACAATACGCAGATTGTGCAACAATTAATACTACTACAGTCTACTGCTGCTGCCCCTGATACTACTACTAATAATAAAGCACATCAAAACAAGGAAGAAGTATGAGGAGTAGATGTACATACAGTAAGATTAATGGGAGAAGACAACCTAATTCAACCACAATGCACAGCCATTGTATATGCTGCCGTTGTTATGCATTTATTGTTTTATTTGTTAGGGGTGAGATGTTAGATTATGTTGTGCATCCAATGAAAAGAATATGTTTAAACTATGTCTGCTACACTTTAACAATATGCTCATATTTTAATATTAGAAGATGCATTACGCTGTATTATTTACGGTCTTTCGGCTTGCAGAGTTAATCAATAATAATGCAATAACCACAGTTAGCATATTCTGAATAGTTATAGAACTTTTTTTACTTTACTAATAGGACCATTAGGACCATGTGCAATTCACAACCACAGAAATAAGAACAATTAGGTTTACATAGAAAATGTGCGTGGACGACGGTTCTGCACATAGTGATGAAGAAGCATTGCAAGATGCACAGGATTTTTCCAATCAGTTGCTCCAAAAACATTAATTTTTCATTTTTAGAGGACATATTACCACCAATGCAATTAAGTGGTCATTTATTGAAGTTGCCATAATCTAACTGTCATTAGCTATAATTGTATTAAAATAGGCGAATCCTGTGAAGAAGCTTGACATATCTGGTGACTCAGAACATTGCATGCTAAAGGAGTAAACCTTGGTGGTCCATTGTTGGTCACTATTAAAGCTGCATTATTTTTCTTCCTCTTGACCCTTGGAAATGTCTACAAGACCAAGATGCCCTCTCTTAGAAATAGCAGCTGTGTGTAGTTACATAACAGGAAACAGCTGTCAGAGGCAATCCCAGTGTCTGGCTCTTTAGGTCCGGGTCTGGACTCCTGTACAGGTTGTGGTGTTTGTTTTGAGAACATGCTCGGTTCTTGTAGAGGCGTCCTGGAGTCAGTGGACTGGACGAAGTCTGGGGTTCACAGAAAGATGCTGCGTGTCCAGGCATCAGGTAGCAATATGGCTTACTGGATGATCCGTCTGTACTGTCGCTCGGCTGAAATGACATCACTCTTTTTACCATTTCTTTATTTCTTTCATTTCTGTCTTCTCCCTCAGTGAACGAGGCAGCAGCTGATATCAGACTTAAATTCACAGAACAGCAGAGTTCTTCCCCCTTCTTGTACTGACTCAGGATATTTAAGTACAAGGCTTAAAGCTACACTAACAATATGGATCAAATGACTATGTGTACTGTGAAAGTGGTGGCTCATAGTGATTAATCTACATAGAATTATCACCTGACTGCAGTTCCTCTCAGCTGTATGAGTGTTTTAACTTATTTCAGCTCATTGTTTTGGTTTTACAGGCCACAACTTGTGGCCCACAACTGTTTTGGTTCAGTTTCACCACTCTCACCAGCATCATTCCCCACTGTACACTACCTGCCTGCAACTTTACTGTTTTGGTTCAGTCTCATTGCTCTCATAAACATAGTACCTAGCTGCTTTCAGCAAAAGAGCCACTTTATGTTACCCGCCAAGCACCAAATGGCAAACAGACAAAGTTAACGACTAGCTGGTACACATTTAGCTGCTTAGAGCCAGATATTTCCCTCAGGACTAGGTGGAGACCAAACCAGAGCTAAAAGGGGAGTATATACTGGACTTGTATTTGCTAGGTGGCCAGAGACACAACTCCAAATAATTGCTAATATAGCTCCGTGTCTCTGTGGATGTGTAAATAAGTAACTGTTTGCTAACAAGTTTGCCATAGCCACTTTACATAGTAATAATATGCCAGTGTTTCTACTGACCCAAATACCCCAAAATCAGTTAATGCAGGTTTAAAGTAGCTGTCCAATCTCAAAAGGACAATGCCTTTTCCACTTACTTAAATATATGCATGATATTTTTCAAATGTAAATAATACATAAAATAATTTACACTAATAATATACTTTTTATGTTCCTGTTCAAATTTCACATTTTCATTTTTCTTAATGATTTTGGAGCATCTAAAAGTGAATTGTGAACATATATCATTTCATTAAAATAAGGATGTAAGAGAAAGTAAACCACCATAACAAAACCTAACAAAAGCAATATACTGTGTAACTGGCAATCAAAGCCAGATCAGTGTGCCAGCAATTTCCTGCTCTACATTTTCAAGAATTTAAGATACAAATAACATCCAACAATCTGTCTGTGCTTGTAAGATTACCTGTCCCTACTTTGGTTGGACCAAAAGCGAGCAGTCCACTAAACCCAAAAGGCTTCCATTGTGTGCGATGGAGAATTCCTAATGAGAGCTGAAAATCAAACTGCTGTGTAACCGGACACTGTACTGTACACAATAAAGATTCTCCAACTCGTTTTCCCCTCAACAGCTTCAGCACCTGATCAAAAGTCTGCTGAAGGTCATAAAAATTCCTCACCTTCAGTTAAATTTATGGCAGTAGTCATTAGTTGAAATAAAACAGATTAATGCAAGTGCAATTAAATGTGACCTATAGCTTTAATAATGAAGTGGAGTCTACTTAAGCATGTCTTTTCCATTCTCCTCAGCCATCCTGGAGTTCACATAAAACCCATTTTAGTGAAAGTGCACATTGGAAACAGTGGAGAGGTAGACTGCAGAGGAAATTTAACTGCTCTGGGTTTTGTTTGCAACCTTTAAACACAGCAGCTTAGAAAAAAAGTACATAAAGGTCATATTTTGTAAAACTGTTTACATTTGTATTTCTTTTTTTTTATATTTACACTACAGCTATTTCTTAAATTCTTTCTTTTCAGTTTTAAATGTTCAGTCCTGGGGCCTTAAGTGTCAGTGTGAGATTTTTCTGTTGATCTCGAGTGTTAGTCCACATCATGCTGTCCCACAGGGATGGGGTATTAGTTCAGAGAAAAGGAAGCCACTACCTCATTATGCTGCTAATTTTAGGCACCAGGAAAAGATGTTTGGAAACTTTTGGCCCAGAATCCAAGAGCTGGAGTGGTACCCGCTCTGCTCTCTATTCCCATGGGTGAAGCAGGGGTGATTTTGGTACTTGAGCAAGCTCAAAGAAACAATTTACAACATATACAGTGGAACTTCAAAAGTGTCTTATCAGAGTCAGGCATCAAACATGAATGATTCCATATGAAATAGCAACTTTCTGTTTACCGTAATTAGGGGAATATTTTTCCATTAGGGAAGTAAAAATAAATTAACATGGCTTTGGTTGAGAAGCTGACAAGTAAGTACACACGTTTATTCTCCTCTGTAATTTTCAGGTGGTGGTTCAGGCGAGCAATACCTTAGAAAACATGAAAGATTATGCTTAAGTTTGTCATTTAAAAAATATATCCAAGTAGAAAGGTTAAACCTGCATTAACTGATTTTTTTTTTTTTTTTTTTTTTGATTTTTTTTTTCTTTTTTCTTTTAGCTCCTTGGGGACAGTGCAACAAGCTGTAAACACAACACTGACGGATATGACTAACATTTTAGCAGACAGTTGCTTAATTACACATCCAGCAGATATGGAGCAACATTAGCATTCATTTGGAGTCGGGTTTCTGCCCACTCGATGAATGTAAAACACAATATTTAGTCTACTTTTAACTCTGTTTTTGTCTCCACCAACTCCTGAGGAAAATAGCTTAATTCTCTGCTATTCACCAGCTAGTTGCTAACTTTGTCTCTCTGTCGTTTGGTGCTGGGTTGGTAGCATCCCGTGTGTTTTTTCGCTGAAAACAGCTGCCTACTGTGTTTATGAGAGCAATGAGACTGAACCAAAACAGTAAAGTTGCAGGCCGTAAAACCAAAACAATGAGCCGAAAGATGCTAAAACGCCCCATTGAGCTTATAGGATTTGCAGAGTTGGGTGACAATTCTCTGTGGGTTCATCACTACGGATGACCTCTCACATATTACACATATTCCATTGTTAATATAAAGATATTAATTAGAGCAGCTTTAAAGTTTTAAATGTTATATTAGCTTAACAGTGTCATTATCTCAATGGATTATTTATCTATTTTTAAAATGTCAACCGTTCAACTGCCTATATCTTCTGAAATTAAAATGATCTTGTTTGTAGTTTAAAGAAAATAACATGTTTCTTTGTTCAGACATCTATTTATAGAGTCTTACAGGGGAATAAAAACATGAAAAGCATTTTGAGTGGCAGAACTCTCTTAAACCCTGGCGTCGGCTTTGTGTTGTCCATAAACCTGGCAGGAGCTGTGGGGAGGGATGGGGAGGTAAGCCTAACAAACTCATGATGGCTGATTAATTGCAGATGAAACAAATGACACTTGGACACTGAGTTCAGAGGAAATGCTCACAAGGAGCACAGCTGACTAGAGAGATGTGGCGCCGGGCCTCTCATAAAAGTCTGTGACGGTTATTAAGACCCGACCGGTGAAAAAGTATTACAGCATCTTCAGAGGACATCATGCAGGTTGGAATAAGGGGGGTAAATTCCTCTCTCTGTACACAACATTCAATAAGTTTCCCTTCAATTTTGGGTTAACTTTACTGTAACAAATGTATGGAACTGAGATTGAAGAAACATGGCTGAAACATGAATTGTTATGACATTGCTAGTAAAATTGCAGGTATAAAGAGCTAACAGACGTCTATACTGAGACGAAAAATATTATCTGTGGGAAATCATTTGACTAACCTCTTTAAGCTTTTAACAAACAATTTAGGACCAGTGTATAAATACACAACTTGACCTAATCTGATACTTCCCTGGGATGGTGAAAAGAAGTGTTTGTTGTTCTGCTGAAACATCCATTTACTAGACTGTACATCAGAGTACCATCCCTGCCCAGTCGCGTCAGACCACCCACCCACACAGTGTTGAAACACAGTCAAGAAACAGTCATTAAATCGTTTCCCCAGGTCACTCAAAATCTGACTTGTTAAAGCTGTGAACTGGGGGAAAGAGTCCCTGCTGGTTGCCGTCCAACAAACTCCAGCGTCAGCACACTGATCCTGATTGATAATATTCCTGCTTGCTCCCAGTAAAGGCCCAGCTGCATCGGTATGCATCATTTTGTCATCGCTGTCTGTGTCTTTTTGTTATTCCTTTGTCTTACTGATTGTTTATGTGGCGATTGCAGTAATATATTAGGCTAGATTTGATCATGTATGATTAGTGCATGTCCTGCTTCGATTCTCATATTTGTTTCTGCAAATACAATAAGAGTTGTTTTTCTATTGTATAAATGCTAATAATCGACAACATTTTTTGACACTCTGAGGTAAGGCAAGTTTATCTGAACAGCACTTTTCAGCAAAAAGACAATTCAAAGTGTTTTACATACATAAAAGGGCATTAATACAATTATTTCTGTAAATACTGTAGATGGGGACTTATTCTGTACACAGAAAGTGGCTGCAATGAGCTTTTCCTCCATTTTATGATATCAGGAACAGACAGGTGAAAACTTAAGTCAAAAAAAGTTTCATCACAAAAGAACATGGTAAGCATACCCTGTAACTGACCATCGTGACACTGCATCGCTGAAAGTTTGCATAAAGATGAACCCTGGTCTACTTTCTTTTGTCGCCCTATCACTAAGATCTCTGTCACGCCTTATCTCCCAGCGACTATATGATATCAATTACCACTGGCTGCTTTGTCTGCTGCCTCTGCAGTTGTGAGCTCATCAGCCTCCTTCTCTGGTTCTGGAAAATTCAGGGCAGAAACGACAATGCAATGAGCCCTTACTGCGGCCGCCAATGCTAAATCCTGTATGTGTGCATGTTGTTGCCCACACCATTTCCACCACACTGCACAGCTAAAGTGGTCAGCATCAAAGTCCATACATTTTTTTGTCAGCTAAACTGAGCAGTGACTTACAGTAGGGACTTGCTTTTTGCCAGATGGAAATAAAATATAAAAATAGGCCAGACAGCCCCTCTTAGAAATACATATTTTTATATCTACAACAACAGTGAACAGGTCTATGTTAAATTTCTTCAGCTGTTGGAACAGCCTTTTCTAGGGAGCTATTATCCATTTTGTTACTCTAATAAACAATGAATGATTCCTGACACTCTGCAAAGTTAATCACCATAGGCTTGATTACAATTGGATAAATTACTTTAAAAACAATATAGCTGCCAAAGACAAACTGGATATTTGCAGCTTCAGCAATGGCTGTCATAAATAACAAGGTAAGTGGATATCACAATGGCATTCAAAGCTTATCCTGACACAAGGAGGAATGTTGCTTCTCTTTGGTTTTGGGCGTACTGAATAGACGTCATTTTGACTATTGGTCTGATTTTCACACAGATAGCACAACAATGTTTTCATACTTGGAGAAACCGGTGAGAAGATTAGTTAATTGGCATCAAAGCAGGTATGACAGGGGCCACCAGCCCCATCTTTGTTTGCATGAGCAGCAGCCTGCGCAGGTGAAGTAGAGGTCATGACGTCAGCTCCTCAGCTTGTCACACCAGTGAGGAGTTCACACGACACAAGACGAGCCTCAGTGCATATTCACATAATGCACATATTTGAGGGTCAAACTAAGCCATGGAAGGAACCAAGTGAGATTCTGAATATGATACTTCAGCTGATGAGAATGTATTGCAGAGGGGATGGGCTTTATTTGAGGGGGAAAAGTTAAAAGGGAAGTCAGAGGCATAAGTGGGGAACCAATCAAAGCAAAGTGTGTTACCAAATCATAGCCTTGCTGCTTCTGTTTTAAAGCCAACGGCTTTAGAATGATGGATGAGCTACACATTCAATGGGTTTTTTTTTCACTGTTGGAGGAATTTCTCTCCGGCAGTAGAAAAATCCATAAATAGGTGCCAGTTTGAGACTGGTTTCTCCCTACGTGGTGAAGTGTGGGTGGCTTTTTGGAACTGTAGTTTAAGCACACAAAAAAGCAATGAGGAAAATCTCGTGCGGCCACACTTTTGGTTTTCTTTTTTCTCGATTTCATTCAGTCTCACTGTCTCTCATTGCAAAATTCTGTGTGATAATTTTCAATTTGATGTATAACAAACATGTGCAGGATATCCCTTGTAATTCTCGAGCACAGTGTCCTTTCAGTGCTGTTTAACCAGAGCAGGCAGACTGACAAGAACATGGGTAGAGCACTGGCGGATGGTTTCTCTGGATGCCTCACTCTGTCTTTGATTTTTGTATATTATATGTTAACATGCATTCCTGCAAGGATTCCTTTGGACTGAGTCTCATTACTCTGTGGTGAGTCGATCCGAAATGCAGTCGACATCTTGCAAATGTTAACGTTTAAAAGTAATCTATCGAGAAATTGAAGGAAATCTGCCAGAACCGCAAATAGCTGTTAATTTTTTTTACTATTTTTTGTAATAAATCACAACAATAATAACTTTAACACTAGTTCATTGTTAATATTCATGCTGATTTCTGAGCACATCCTCCATGTCTTAAGTTAAATTCAGGAAATACTGGAGGTATTCAGGAGGTATTGGTGTATTAGACATGTAATTGGTCAAATATACTAGGCAGGATTTTGGTCTTTTACATGTTAAGCGAGTTAATTTTAAAAATACGCATTACAGTGCTGCTTCAAAATACTCTGAACTACTTAGCTTTGCAGACCACTGGCGCCCTAGTATAATTGTACCTGTGTGTGCGTTTTGTTAATGTTGAAGGAAGGGGTGGAGGTGATTGTTTTAGATGCTGTTATGATAGCACTGCACTGTGAAAACATTTGCATTGCACAAAATGAATAGATGGCATGCTTACATCATAGAAGTTCTTCATTTCTATGTCTTGATTCAGAGTTCAGGTTAATGCACTGCTGTAATTCACATTCCTGCATGAATTGTTGGCAAAGTCTGTATATAATTACTGTTGTGATAGTCATATGTTTTGTTCAACAAGACTTTAAGTTAAGTTAAGGCAAAAAAAATTTTTACAGGACAGGGTTTGTTATGCAATGCAGTGTTGTGCAATTTATCAGATTTACATACATCTATGCCAATATATGTAGATATATATATATATGTAATTGTCAGGATTACAGTAAAATGTGTGTGAATATTTCGAGATAGTCACAAATTGAGTCCAACAAAAAATAATTCAACAATATCAGGTTGCGAAACTTAAAAATTTCCAAAATCCATTTTGCTGCCTGTCAAAGCTGCATGAGCAAAGTTTATTTTAACATAAAGAAATGATTTATGAAGGCTTCTGAATAAATTCCTTGGCGTTTGCATCACTATGCAGGTGATTGTTCTGCCAAGACATTCATGGCCCGGCCTTCTGTGCAAGAGTCAGCCTGCAATATGGGCCAAAGATAACGTGATGTTTTATGTTTGTGGGGTTTTTCCCCTCCCACTTCAGCAGAAGGTGAGAAACCGAGCTACCAGCATTTCTCTCGTATTTGTAAGCACAGTTCTTCAGGAGAGATATGAGGTCTGTAGAAGCTGGGGGTTGTTATAAATTACCTGGTGATGAAAGTGATAATCCTTGTCAAAACAGCTCCTATACTGGCATGGGCAGAGTCCAGATCCCTGCCCATCTTTCCCTGCAAAGCTTTGTCACATTTGATTAGATCGTGATCTGGATGTGGTTGACTTAGGGGCAAAAGACTGCAGTCACATAGGATGAATATTATTAAGCAAATGCACAACTTGCAGCTACAAAGTTGTGTCTCTATCACAGGATGGAAAATTAACAAAATGACACTGATATTAAAATTGATTTCTGATTGCAAGCACACAAAAGCAACTCCTAAATCATTTGTAGATTATTAACATACAGTCAGAAATGTACTAATGTGAACTTCTAAACTATGTTTCAAAGCAGATATAAGCAATCTGCCTATTTACCATCTTTTCAGACCTCACTAACAATTCCCTGGGTCAAAGCGCAGTCTGTTTATACCCCTTTAATCGACACATGCTTGTCACATGAAAGGATCGCAGGGACAAGGTATCGTTTAAAGATTAATTACTTTGTTTAACATACGTGCACCCCGAAAGCATTTGTAAACCACTATAGCCAAACACATTAAAGGCTAGGTTGCACTGCGCCTAACATTTCCCAAATTCAAACTTTTTTTCCCCAAATAGCCAGACATTTAACCACGTAATGACCGTGATAAGTCCCCTTTATCGGGCCACAGAAAATGCTTTGAGGATAAGGTTCTGTAGATAATAATTAAGATGATACAGTCAGTCAGAGTTTGCAGAGGGCAACTTCATGTTTAATTGCTTAAATCAACATGATAAGATGCTCTTTAAATGTCTGTGTAGGTCTGACAAAGCATGCTGACATTGTGAACAGGCATGTACTGTTTACTTATTCAAGACCTCCATTACAGAGATGAAATCAGCTACAAACATCAAGATGAAGAACAATGTGAGTGCACGTAGGATTTGTTTGATATTTGTTAAAAACACAGAATTAAATGTTGTATTACATCAGATTATCTCCAGTATAGTTTACTGCGTAGGAGGCTGGAATACAATTTTTTTTTTTAAAAGCGGATTAAATCGCTGCTAAAGCAGTCATATCATTCCCCTCTTACTCATCAGACTAGACTGCTCAGCAAAAACACAATCTCATAATCATTACCATTACAGATGAAAGGCAAGGCCCAATTAGAGTGGCTCCAATTGCTGCAATTAAATAAGTGTGGTTGAATGATAATATCTTTTCCCCCCAGAAATAAAAGAAAAAGACGGCAGCATTGAATAATCATACAATCAAAAACAATCAAGTCGGACTTTGAAGTTGTTGCACTACCAAATCTTAGAAATACATCTGGTGTAGAAATGGTGTTTTGGGCTCAGCCGACAGGCGCCGTTGGACCACTGCGTCGCGGGCCACAGGGTCGGGCCTACTTATTCCAGTACCGTAGGGCTGCTTTTTGGGTTGCTGAGGACACTGGTGTGTGTTCCCACCCACAGAGCATTGCAGCAGACCGCCAGAGTCCACAGCCCTTTCACAGCCGTCCAAGAGTTGTCCCATGATCCCATCCCTGTATCAAAACCAGCTGAGTGTGAGTGCGGCGTGGTGAGCACTCATGCTCACACATAATTTGTAGCTGACTGCTACTCTTGCAACCAATTGATCACTGTGTAAACAAACATAATATGAATGGAACAAAACTTTTCTGCTTCGCTCAGAGAGATGAACCCTCTGCCTTTACATTCAAGTATTTGGTATTGATTTCAAGTTTTCAGCTGCTGTCTCATCGCTTCATCTGCGCTTGTACAGTTTGCTGTATCAAATGCAGACTGTCCATTTCACAGCTGAAGAGCTGCTCACAGGACAGTTTTCCAGCTGGGCTGAGATCCAGTGTAGTTCCCCTTCACCCAGTGGACTTCAGGAGCACTGATGCGTGCCAAACAGAATACACCCCTGATTGCTCCGGACTGGGACAGAAGATATTTCTTCAGTTGTTAGACATTAGTGGAGCAAACAAACACAGCAATCAATTTACTATCTTAAATCAACACAAAATGCTGAGGTGGGCCGATCTCAATAGGACTAATTATCATTACGATGGTGTGCAGCTGCAGGAAATGATAGAGTGGACATTTAATGTGCAGGTCTGTTGAAGATATTCTTTCCTTTTGATCTTTCAGGGACTTTCTAACTGTGCCACTCCAGGAAAAAAAGCAGAATTAGACAGAGCAGAGCAGGGAATGCACATATTTATTAAAAATGTTATTGAAGGTGCTGTTATTTGGTCATTTTGGAGTATTTATAGATGCATCCCTAATCTTTAAATGGCAGCTTCCTAGTTTAAGCTCAAACGCACTAGCAAAAAAAACTGGCTTATGTATGAGCTAGCTTCAGTAGCAACACTACCTTAACATCCCCTGACTCATTAACAAACAACCTAACTGTTTGGGGTTGGATAACTTATCCTACTTTATACCATGAATAGCTGGCAAATGCTTCTGCACACGAAACACAGACTACTCAACAGAGCACTTAAAGGGCATTAAAGGACAGTTAGGAGCTTTTGAACCAACTCTGATCTAGAAAAAAAATGAGATTAAATGCCCGATTAAGACGACCAGAAGTTAAAGTTTATTATTCCAAAGGTTGAGTGGGTCTAATCATAGGCTCCAGTACTTAGGGATTTGCTGCTGCTACTGGGCTAAGCAGACATTTTCACTATGTTTACATGAACTAGCCAGTTACTTGCATAGTTTACTTTAGAACCAACATGTGGGTCACAGAGATTTAATATCTATGTCAGCGTAATTGCGCAAGTTATTTAAAAAAGATTGTTTATTTTAACCGATGCCATATCAAAAGCTACAGAAAGTGCCACGGGTTGGTATGGCCATGTATAGATATAAAAGTAGAGTAAAAAAGTATAGAAGAAATAGTTCAAATATGAAGAAAATCTAAAACAGGAAGGCTTTAAAGATTTAAAACTGTCAGATAATCTTTTGAACTAGCATTCAGAACGCATAAAAACACAAAAAGTAGTGTTTACGAGTTCAAAAATCATTATGAACTGAATAAATAGTCATTTAACTGCAACTTTCTGATGCAATATCCTGTCTTAGTGAATGACTGGCATATGACCGTCTCTGATGATAGCAAAGGGAAGTACACCAGCACAAACTTTACACTAAATTTGGTGCAGTTGTTACTTCTCCTTCCAGTCCTTCTTTGGGGGTATAATCTGTCACATATTACGAGCTTTGACAGAAGTGTGAAGGAAATACATTAAATTGCCTCAGGGTTACCCATGGCCGACTTAACCACAAACAGACCGTGCCAGACTTCTCACAACAGGTATTTTTGTAGAGCCAATAGCACAAGTGAGAGGTGAAAGTTTAGCTTAAGTTACTTCAAATGAGAAAATGCTGTCACAGGCCTTTCATGTCCTCAACTCAAACGCTCTGTGTCGCTCTGCGAGGTGATAGCCATGAAAAACTGTTTTGATGGTGATGTCACTACGTCCTAATCTCATTGCTTTCTTTTTTCGCCTCGCTCTAGGCCACTTCTCCTACATCCTGCCAGAGACGCAATTCAATATACAAACACGTTTTTTTTTTTGCAAAGCGATGCACACATAGGTAAAGTTACAGTAGGTGATGCAACCTATCCCACAACGAGTAAATACTGTAAATATTTACAGAGGCTGTTATCCAAGCCAAACAAAGATGTTAACATCTCACACATGATTTCTACTAATAATCAAACTCCACTAGCTGATTGTTGCATGAAGTTTAAAAGAGATCTAAAACCCCTCTGAAACTTTGAAATAGATGTCAGAGGAGTTTTAGATAGTCCAGTAACAGAAAGTGCAAAGTTCAACAAAGACAATTAATCTTAAAGCAGTATGAATTTATGTGATGTAATTGGAAATAATTACATAGCCACACTTGGCCTCACAGTGCCGTGACCAATCTTTGTGAAATATAGTTTTTGGAATTAATATTTTAATAAACTGCACAAATCAGCAGGCTGTAAAATCTAACAAAATGACATTCTTATTTCACAGCTTTCAAATGAGGCTCTACAAACAACATATGTGCATTGATATTGTGTTATGCTGGGAGAGAATTTGGTAAAATAAGTAGGAGTGTCCTTCAGCTCAATTCTAATATACTTTCACAGCTTTTAATAAACCTTTTTTTTTTTTTGCTAAAATGCTAATATTCTTACTTCTGAAAAACCCAGTTGCATATAATCACTGAATGTGCTTCATAGTTACAGTGGAGAATCATTTGCAGTTAAGTTGACCAGCAGCCAGCAATCCTCCAGAAACTCTTGAGTATTATTCCTTTGACATTGAACTATGTTTGAGCTGGCAACAGTATTAAAAGCTTACAGCATCACCGCCATCCCCACAGACACTACTGAGCCTCTGACTTACTCAGGTTCACTTCTCCTGGTATTTTTAGAGTGAGACTTTAAGTGTCATTACATCACGATTGTGGTTCATCAGTCCTCTTAAATGTCTGCTGTCTTCTCATATGCGAGATGAAAGAAATAGCCTTCAGTAAAAAAGTCCTAGTGCAGTATTTTGCACTCAACATCCTGAAGTCTAACATTTCCCTGCTACACCTATAAAGAGCAGGTTTTCTTTGATTGTTTTTATATTTTTCATTATTCCTATAACTCACTTTTCGGTGGCAAGGTACTTCCTTCCTGACCCCGAGCAAAGTGTTTCTCTGTGTGTATATTTTTGCATGTCTTCAGGCTTATTTGTGAATATGGCCCTCTTCAGTGCAGAAAATTGCATTACAGTCCTGGCAGGAAAACATTTGAAAGCCGACTGTTTTCTTGACTCAGTTTACCGTTTTTGTTGCGAAAAGGTAACCTAATCTTTCATCCTTAATGAGCACGTATTTCATGGCAAATGCATGATCACTTAAACAGTTCACCTCGCCTTATTCAAATCACATTTTTCCTTATTGGGACAAGTGATACCCACACATTTCAAATGCACAGAAATGTTTGAAGGCCAAAGGCTTAACATGATATATGGTATAGGAGGAAATAATAAAGAGTGTTGTGTAGCTGACATACTGAGAGCATTTTCACTTCTGAGGTTTTCTGCAGAGGGAACTGGCCTGGACTGACACTGGACTGACACCATGCAGTAAAACATCTTTCCTCTTGGCTCTGTTCCATTTTCACATATCCTTCTTCCATGCTAATAAGGTGCGGTGTTTGTAAATGTAGACCATCACTTGTGTGTCTTTGCACATGGAGAGGAAGAAAAACATATACACCCTAACTGCATCGTGATCTGGTGTTCATTTGATAGTTTTGAACATGGGCAGCCCACCTGGTTTTCATTTTGCAGCTTGCATGCTGGTCAGAGTTGCCTTGTTTTATTGGAAATCTTGTTCATATATTCCCTGCCCGGTCCTCGCTGACCTCTGACAGCTCCCATGGGGCTCATGGGTACATCCAGGAAGCACTACGCTGCGGTACTCTGTGGACACGGATGCCGTTTACTGAGATGACACTCACAAAGTTGTTCAATAGTGCGGGTAGTGTTTGCGTAGGCCTGCTATTTAGTCGCTCATGGTTCCACAGAAGAGGGAGGGGATGTTGTCTCATCATTGAACTGTGACGAGCTGCGATTCTGAAAAGAGGTGTGGCTCTTCAGCCTCACATCAGCATAACTGAATTATGTTACACAGACAGACTAGTAGAGGAGGAATATATTCTACTGTATGTGTTAGACACACAGATACGTGCTGTGTGTTTGGCACTGAATGAATAACTTTTACTAGGGTATCCAATGCACTTCAGGTATATTAGTATTAATATATACCTGTACTGTAGGCACTGTATGGTTTGTTTCAGTGACTGAGTATTCTTAAAAAATATAAATAATTTAGCTTTGTTCTATGTCATTAGAGACTGGTTGTTAGTAGAGTAGAGGTAGGTTTCCTAGTAATTGTACACTCAAGTCACATTAATTCAATACAAATTAAACTGATATTCACATGAAAGAGCAATAGAGCAAAATTATTTTTTTCAAGCATGTATGAGTAAGCTACCATATGGTTGTTACCATAACAAAAAATATATATATTTCATAAAATGTTCTCATTATAACAAGAAACTGAGCTTTTTTTTTGGTCATGAACCGTTGAAGTGTATTTTCTTCTTTTTAGCTTTTTAAGTTTCTACAAAGGCAAACAGTAAGATGAAAGCAAGCCCAGATTTTAAATAAAACTTTTAAATAGAGCAGAAACCAGTCTCCTGTTGGTACCTCCCTCTGCCTCTGTAGCTATAACAAGAGAGCAGAGGCAGTAAACGGTCCGCAGATATATTGGAAATGACACAGCACTTTAGATAAGGTCCACAAATCCCATACGATTATGATAGCTATTAAAGCTTGGAGATATTTAATGGCCTTGTGGGGGGGCAGCAATGGAGTGCATCTTATTCCAGACGGTATAACTTTAATGAGAAAAATGTAAATCATAACTTTGCACAATATGATTTTGGTTTGTTTAGTGTTTGGCATTGTCATTTCTTAGTTTAGTTAGATTTTATAAATATAAACGTTAAATGTTGCATTGCTTTTTCCTCATTCCCAGGTGTTGTATTGTATACTGTGCTCAACATTTTGTGTTTCATATTTGTTTTTTTTTAACATTACAATACAGCATGCCATTTGCTTGTAAATGTATAGAATATATCTTATATATATATCTTATGTATTTTTTAAAAAAAAAACCTTCCTCAAAGCTTTGTGATTTATCAGCCATTGCTGCATTTCTTTTAGTGTTGCTTGGCCAACTCTGTGTTTTTGCTGAAAATAAAACATACTAAATCATTTGAGTCCCCACAAAGCTCCATCGTACAATACTCTTTCAGGAACAGCCCAAATCCATGTGATATGTGAAATAGTAAATAATAGCCTTGGACTTAGCCGAGATAGATCCTGACACTGGGTCGTTGCTTTGCTTCAAACATAAAGTTTCTTTTCCTTGACATGGATCACTATCCTGATGTAAAGCTGGCATTCTGTTCTGATTTAGACTAATAATTTATTGCATCTGGCATCCGGGTCTGCACAATAAGACCAAAGGCACAGCACAAGCTTTCAAAAAGAACCTGATATTTCTACACCCTAATCAGTTTAAGATGACCCTCTTCTTTGTGAAAAAGCACTATTTGCGAGATCTAGCAGACAAAACATCTTTCTAGACTTACAGAGCCATTAATATAGATATAATCATAGCTCTCTTCCAGAGGATTTTACCCTCAGAAGGAATTCTTCTCTAGTGAGTGCCCGACTCCCTTCAAAGCCAAAGTGTTACTTACAAATGACTTGCTGTGAATGAGTGACGGGGGACATGAGAGATGGCTGACATCCCTTTTGTGGAATATTAATTTTGCTCAAAGGGTTACAGGATACACAAGCAAAAGCACTGAACATACCCAACAACCATAGCATAGTCAAACTAAACTCCATTTTACCACCAAGATACCATCAAACACTATATTCTACATAAATGGAAGCTTCTGAGGGTAGGAAAGTGGATTAATCTTCTTTAAATTCTCTAAACTAATTACCAGCTTTGAAGACATTTTAAATTCAATTTAAAGTAAAAATGCCAAGTTAATTTAAGCAGCTCAATGACATTTGACTACACATCCTGTACCGGGTCACCTTACAATATCATGGAGGCTGCAAGACTCAGCAGATCAGCATGAAAACAGACTCATCAGAATGACAAAGTGAAACGCAGGGCAACTTCCCGGCCATCAAAGCAAGTTCGGAGCTGCCTTTTGAAAAACAATGGCGCAACAGCTAATGTGGCTCATTGAAACGCTCGGCTGGCCATGAATGGCCACATTTCCCCACGTTAAAAGACATCTTTAGAGTCGGGCTTAGTGAAGGTGAGACTGTGTCACTTCTACTGGCGCCTGGCCTCACCTGGCTGCATAGCTTCACCAGAGTCAAGCCAACAATCCCCATAGCCAAGCATACACTCTTACTGTATATATGAGTGTTGCCAGATACACACACTCTAATACTTTCCATTTGTTCACCAGCCTGACAGTTTGCTGTGATACAAAATTTCCTTAAAGCATAAATGCTTCGTGGAGGCATGTTTTATTTGTAAAAGCTGCTGTCAAATTATAATACAGTTAATTGTATTGATTGTGACATTTTACAGCTATAATTTTGTCCTCTTATTTTATACAAAATTCACTTCAAAGTGAATGGACATCGAAGACATAGTTAAATATATAAAATATTTGTGCATGTGTCTGTGTCTGTACTGTAGGAGCGCTGCATATGTCAGTATAAAGAGATCTGTGTGTGCATACAGTATTAAAATGTATGTATTGTAATTGTGCATGTGTGTGTGTGTGTGGTACCACAGGGAGTGTGCTCGCCCTTGGTAACCCACAGAAAGAGGGAGCGGTGGGCTGTGGGCCACAGACTTTGGCTGAATTATACAGCTTGGTGAGATCCATTGAGGGTGACCCCACTTGCTGGAAGCAAACACACAAATAAGATCTGGTTTCTGTGTGCCATGAGTGCTGAAACAGGCCGAAAGTAATCCCATGAACACTTAAAGTTCAGGAAATTCTTGGTTTGATTTTGTTTAATTAGCATTTCCACTATATTATTGTAATAGAATATGTCACCAGATGCTTGGAAAAAAAACTTAAGTTTTATTATATATGTTAGACTTCTTAGATTTTAAATAATCTGTTTATGGCTTATAGTACTTCAATACAATTGCTCTTTTATAATGTTTAGTGAAAATGAGCACAAAAGAATTGCATGTTGGCTTAAGGAATAAAATTCAAATGTTATTTTCTATTTTATTCTTTTCCTGAACAATTTTATATCAATTATTCCTTTTCGGGGAACCCCCACTTCACCAGAACTGCACTACGGACGCAAACATCTTACTTGCCCGGAAATATTTTAATAGGTGTTTTTATATTTACCTAGCTGCAAATGAAGCATTGAAATGAAATAATGTCTTCCACTTGTGGCCCAGAACAACCCACGCTGTTGGCAATTAAGCTATTAACTTGAAACAAGCAAAAATGCTGGGAGATGAACAAAAAACCCTTTGGTGGAACATACTTTTCAAAAGAGATAATAATCTTTAACCTGGTGGTTATGAACACACCGCACACTTTCAGATTTAGTTTCACACAAAAGGCTTTTCAACACTCCTTACACTTTTTATTTCTAGACATTAAAGGGATAAAATTAGAGGAAATTCCCATGGGTTGAACTGTTGACAATATGAAATAATAACCAGCAATTATTTGAGATCAATTTCTATCCTCTTCTAAAGTCAATTCTATTGTTAATGTTACCTTTTCTACTGCATATATTTTAGTCCTTCAAGTAGTGGGATTAAACTAGCATCAATACTCCCACCTACTGGCCTCAGCCCTTCAGTGTGCAGTCCTTTTGCCCCTTCCGCAACCCCCCACCGCCCACTATCCAGGCTTCCCTTCCTGCTGAAGGAATGGTAAAGTGATCTGTTGGTCCCTAAGTGCTTTTTGCTGTCAGTGGTGTTGACGTGGGATGCAATAGAAACCCAGCTGAGGCCACCTTGACGGAGGAGACCTGTTGGGCTGTGCAGAAAGCATCAATAGACACAGTGTACAAATTCACTCCCGGACATGTTGAATTTTTCTTGTTTTTCTTTTTTTTTTTTTTTGCTGTTTTTTTTCTCTCCCCTGTTCCCTTTTTGATCATTTTTTGCTTTACTGACATTCGACAAAATTTAAAAAATGTGTTGATTTTATTTCCTAATTTAGGACCAAAAAAGTGTTACAGAATTACTGTAGTGTGTACAGCACACACAAAAGTAGTATTCCTGCTGTGTTTCACAAAATCAATTTTACTCATTGACATCTGTTGCATTGCCAAAGAGTAAATGAAAATGATAATATTCTGGCGCGTATTGTAAATGTGTGTTTTTGTTTCCATCAATCCCCATCCTGGAAAACAGACATATTTCAAGGCCCCTTCGGAACGATGGACTGTATGGGAAAATCCCCCCCAACTGTTGGAGGAAGCCACGGACACAAACAGAGGAGAGTTGGGGACTACCTGCTGTTTAAACAGATAGCAGGGCCTGTGTGGCCGCGGCTGCAAAGGCCCCTGAACTTCGCTCCACTTCAGATGTTTAAGAGTCCCAGTGAGGGCATTGGAGTCCTCCTGAGAAATAAGCAACTACTTGGCCAGAACAGCCTTTGGATCCCAGGGTGGACCGCCAGTGGCGATGCACAACTCTTCGCTGATTGGTAAGCGGACATGCAGAACATCCCCCCGGGAGCTGATGCTTGGGTGGTTCAGGAGATTGCCAGGCTGCTGCGCAATTAACTCAAATAAGCTTGTGGAGAATTACTTAATGTGTGTCAGACCCTTGCTGAGTATACAAATGATAGTGAATATACTGTTGCAGGAGTTCATAAGAGATACACATTATGGCACTATAAGATAGTCAAAAAAAATCAGCTTTACAGTCTCTTCCTTACTGCTGTGTTTTCATATAACATCTCACATTAGAGATGACATGTAAATTATGGGAATAAAGGCAATAAACAGCATTTGTGCCAGTTCTCATGGTGATATTATAGTGAGAACAGTTTCACTATAGATGTAGGGCTGTACTAGCAAAACACCTGTAGCCCTGTGAGGAGAAGCTCTCGACTTTGTTCGCTGTGTGGGGGCCGGGGGCCTTCCACACAGAGCCAATGACTGGCCAGGGACCCAGAAGAGCAGTTGTAAAAATAGATGTAAAAACAATACCTGCCTAGCCATCATAGATGTCTCCCATGTGGAGCGAGAAGCAGGTGAAGATAAATTGATGATTTAGATCAAACATTGCACAGCAACACAGTGCAGATGAACTATTTTTTAGTTTGAAACATTAATAAGGGAATTTGTAATTTCTAAATCCTCATTTCAATATATATTTTTCAAGAAAGGAGCCTGAAAGACAAGCCTTTTTTTTTTTTTTTGTTTTATTAAACTCAACTTTTGATGTGAACAAAAAAGCACCGTATAGATTTGTGGCTAACTCATAACTGTATGACCACCTAGGCTCATTTTATATTGCACCCATTTCTGGTTCACAGGAAGTATGCATTTATTTAGAGACACATTAAAGTGTAAACAACCAAAGTATTAATTGGGAGCCACCCAACTTTGCTTCAACAGTACCCTGTTGTTAATGCAAGCGCCATACCCCTGCATTTCCTCTCTCTGACCGTGCTCCTGAGCTAATCATAATATATTAACTGACCATACAGGAAGCCATGTCCTACTGTGCAGTCTTAGTTACCATGTATGCCTTTCAGTTTTTAAAGGCCATTTAAGGTAAAGGCGGTTTAGACGAGCATTTAGTTGTTTGTGAATGCCAAACGCCCACAGTCACTGTTGAACACAGCTGCTTTCACCCTAAAACTCCACCTTTAAAAGAAACAATTTTAAAGAGACGCAGTGACATCATTTACACGAATATGTTGTTTAAAATCCAGGAACGTCCCATTGTATATTTGATTTGGCCTCCCGCACCTCAGCTGACCAATACATCACATGTCCTGGGCTACGACTATTTAATGTAGAATCTCCAAAACTCACAAATGCAGTATGACCAAATGTTCCAGAGATGTACCAAGTATACTAAACAGGCCATATATCTCGCTCTCCTCTCCAAACAGAAATAGATTTTGCTGAATTGTTTGATAAATTTGGTCTAGGTTTTCCAGCCATCCTTATTGGAGCTCCTACTGTTTTTCTGGCTGTTGGTGGCCTAAGCCCTAATCACCCTCCATTCCCTCAGAGGCCATAAATTACTCCGATGAGATGGTGCTTTGTGTTCCTACTGCTGGGGAGCGGGGCGAATTCACAGCGCCATATTTTGACAACCCGTACTTTAAATCATTGTTTTATGACAGATGGGAAAACTTCTGCACTTTCACCGGCCTGATTTATGTTCATTTGGGTCTGGAGGACACTATAATTTGCAAGTAATGTGAAAACAGATGGATAGAGAGATACCAAAGGGTAAGACTGACCTATACATTCTCGGTGCAGCTTACAAATGGCATCCATATGCCTCGAGAACTCTTCCAGTTACATCTCTATTACCGTGTGTGTATGTGTGTGTGCGCGCGTGTGTGTGTGTGTATCTGCGCACACGTTGCCTGTGCGTGCTTGTCCTGTTAAAAAAAAAAAAAAGAAAGGAAAATAAAAGAAAGCCCATGAAAATTTAGTGTTGAAGCAAGTTTTTGTTGAAGGAAGTCAGATATTCTTCCAAATCATCTAGAGCATTTATCAACAGCTAAATCAGCAGTGTAATATGTTACATTTACACAGCCTAATACTGATCTAATGTGCAAGTGACAGCTATTCATTTGGATATGTTTAACATGTATGAGAAAACAGTTCAATTATCTGACCTTGGTTTACAGTACAGCTTCCTATCTCCAGTGAGGCATGAAAAATGGACGTGAAATAATTTAAGTCATACTGGACTAGATTTCCTCTCTGGTCAGATGTCAATTCAGAGAAATTACAATGTTGATCTGCTTCATTTCCAGTGCCTCAGGTCATGTAGCAAGGTCATACACAGATCTCTCAACAAAGCAGATTTTCTGTTCACATGAAAGATCAACATCAGACACACTCTGTGGGGCAGGTTTAGGTATCATCACCAGCCTTCAGGTTTACGTGGCAGCTAACTGGAATAATGACACCCTCCAAGCTGCTAGAGGAGACCTGAAAGATTGTTTCCTTCAGGAAAAAATGTACCGCTGAGCAGGGAATGTTTTTCATAAATGATATTAAGCAGTTATTAATGAGCTATGATAATAAGCTCAATTTGTCAGATCACATTTTCTTTTGCAGAAGATATTTCTGGAAAAAAAGACGGAGATTGATAACATTTCATCCAGTCTTCTGGCAGAAAACCAGTAAATATAAGGTAACCTATGAGGAAACAGAAAACTCAGAATATATCACATACGGCCTGGGAGCCCTGGACGACTCGTGTTTTATGGCTTTTCCAATGAGGCAGGACAGTATGTGAGTGAGCAGTGTCTGGTGCAGCCATTGTATTCCAGTGAGGGGGGACCACCCACATGAAGTCAGTGATGAAGTAAATACTGTTGCATGGCCACGTCCCCTTCCCTCGCTCACAGAGTAAACTGTGGTCGAACGGCAGGGCTCTGCTATCTCAGCTTGCCTCCAGATCACAGGGCAGAGGCTTGAGGCGGAGAGGACGATCACGCCAGCCCCTATCCCGCTGTGAACCCCCCACCCACTCTCTGCCCTCCCCGTCCTGGTCAGGAAGCCAGCTAATAGTAGTCAATGTCTCTGGGCTGGGTTGAACTTGGCAGAGCACCACGTCTTTCAAGCAGAAGACAAACCGCTCACGCCCCTCTGGAGCCGAAGGCAAAGTGAGGCCCAGAGGGAATGAGGTGCCTACTGACGCCCGTGTCACAGGATGACGCCCTTGGTTTTCTTCCCTTTAATACACAACATCAGGCAGAGTGCATCATGGGAAGGTACCACATGCTCAAATGATACTTAATGAAACAAATGGTAACCCTCTTCTAGTAGCAACATTGTAATCATAGAGCAAAAACTAAGTAGTGAATTAAAACAAGTGATCTAACACAACCAAATCTCTTGTGTCCTACATACCAGAGCCTCTAAATCATATCCTTTCTTTTTGTTTATTTGGGCTGTTTGGACATCAAACTTTTCAAGGGGGAATAATATCCCAGGAGCACGGAAAAGAGCGAGCCAATTGGCCTCTTACAGGAGGTCTTTGAAGACCACAATTGTGTTCTACCAACAGGAACACGCTATTTCCATTTTGACTAAATGTAAGGCTGATTACTACCGCCATCAGGACTACAGATCCATTTGTTAAGGACTAATTCATCATCTCCTTGCCTACTCGCTTCCTGTGGGAACAGACTATAAACGTCCTCCAGGCAAATCGGTGTCAGTCTGCTCTACACCACAAGGTTGAATGTGATTAAAGAGACAAAAGGGCTTCATTTCTCGTCTTTTATTACAAGAACTCCACCAACCTTGTTGTACCTCTGTCCTCTTTTTGAAACGTCACGATCCTGTGAAAGCCACACTGAGAAATGTCCACTGACATGACAGTTAGTGACAGTTATATGTGAGGAGGTTGTCCGTACAAATGGGCGCTTTATTGGTCTTAGATGATAGCATCGACCACAATGTCTTTCGCTTTCATAATGATTTACTGCTGCCTGGTGGGATGAGCTCAGTGAATATATGTGGTTGGCTGCCAATTGCACTTTTTCCTCTGTTTCTTTTTGGTCTTTGTGGGCCCTGGAGGTTTCTTAACTGTTATAGAGCCATTTGGATTGGAGGCCAGGCAGTATAAAGCTGTATTTGGCAAAAGACCTCACTGCGCCTCCAAAAATAAGAGAGAGCAGGGTGAACATATTTGTCTATGTCTGCATGTGTGTGTGTGCGTGTGTGTGTGTGCATGTGTGAGACAGACAGACATAGAGAGTAATACTGGTCCAGTAACACTGGTACCTAAAAATACAAATAGGCATTTTATAGAAAACCAACTTCCAACTTACCAGAACATACAAATTCGAGTTGAGTTGTCAAGTCCTCTCATTAAGCTTTTATATTGACCGTACAAGCTGTAATTTGTGTATTTAGCCAAGCCTTTTTGAATGTTAAGAGAGGAGAAATTACGATTTTACAAATGTTTTAGAACATTAACGTCTCAGTGTTAATGTTTCTGCACCAGCTGTGGTTAGTGTTCTACCTGCAGCTGTTCCTGCTGGTAGCCATCTTGAGGAAACGTCGGTAAAAACAGATCCATGACCCGGCCACCACTGTTGTTTTAAAGGGAGAGAGGTAAGGACCTTCCTCCTGAGGGACCGGTGGGCTGACCCGAAGACCAACGGTCAGGGACATGAACCACAAAGATCAGGCAGAGGGCCGTGTCTTTATAGGGGGCTTCAGCTGGGGAGGGGATGGGGGCAACATGTGGCTGCAGGTGAAAGGAGAGTAAAATTCCCAGAGGAGGAAAATTTGCACATCAGCACATTGTGTGTTCATATTTAAAAATTAAATGAGTAAACTTGATTGTTCTTTGAAAAACATTGTTTACATCTAGTGAACAATATGCAGGCTGCTTCCTGCTGCTCACTGATTGTGCTCAGTAGTGTGGCGACCTCCAGTGGTCTCTCTATGTATTCCACATCACAGTGCCATATGGAACTGGTTTACATCAGCGGTTAAAAATGCTGCACCACACGATACTGGGCATGTTGGGCAGGAGTTGTGGCAACCCCTACCTACAAATCATATGATCTAAAAATTTGTTGCACATAGCCAACTCAACTGTTAGCTTATTGTAGGGAATCGTGTCAATCTTGTAGCAAGGGTCATATTCAAGGGAACTGAAAGGGAGCCAGGTCTAAACATTACATTTATTACAGTCATATTCAAGCTGCTCTGTATTTTCCTGGCATGGGTCATCCCTATGACAAATTATCCAAACGCATACATTTGGCTGGTAATTGTTCTGTTTTGCTCCAAATGGCAAAATGACATAATGCATAGTGGATGTGTTTCATAGCTCTGCAGCATGCTGCTGTTACTTTAGCTTGACGGACGTCTCCTCCCCCTTACAGTACACCACACTGACTGACCCCTTTACTCAGTAAGCATGAAGAAAGCCGCAAACCCACTTCTGTCTTTCACCTCACAAAAAATTTTATTACTGACTTTCTGAATACAGAGAGGCTACCCAGGCTGAGGCTGCCTGCCTGGGCAGCAGACAAACAGAGCCCTGTTCATCTCTGTTTTCTCTGGCCACCCTCAAACACAGTGCTGTTACATCATCCATGATTTCTCTTTCAACAGGAAAGTGCCATTTATGTTCCGTTCGCTCTCCCTTGCAGCGCATCAGATAGTGATCACATCATGTAAAGCCATTTGTTTGGAGAATCTATGTTGGTGGCCACCCGTGTTCAAGCGGGGCCCTGGCCTGAGGCCTGCTGATGACTTTTCCAATCCTCCCTCATAGGCTGGCAGGCGGAGCAGAGCTGAGCAGGAGGCCCCAGTCCCACAGCCCTTTTAGCCCCAGACCTAGACCTCAGGCAGGGTCCAACCTTCAAGTTTCCAGCATTCATGTTTGTTCTTCTGCACCTTGATTCCTGTAAGAGTCTGCCATCTGATGTACAGGTCAAAAGGAAAGGAAATGGCAATCCCAGCTGAGGACAGGGATATAACCTCGTCTGTGGGAGGGGAAAATGGATCACTCAGTAAGTCTTCTCTTATAACTGGGAGGCTGATTTCCCTCCCAAAGGACATAAATAGTTATTTCTGGTGGGTGAGAAATTCTGCCGTCTGTTTGTAGGCATCATGTTAAGCGAGGCAATCATCTGCTGTAATTGGGGCAATCGTTTACTGCAGTACAGGACCCCGTTTGCATGTTTTGTTATATAATTCCAATGTTTTTTGTTGGAAAGGGGATAATTTAGTGAACTATTTCGGTCTCGCTTTAAGTTTTGTACGGCAGCTTTGGAAGCTTTAGTGCCTTCCAAATAAAAGCCGGAATTCAGTGGTGATTTATGACTATTTAGACAAGTGGTTAACAGAGAGATGTAGGATTATGGAAATACTGCATTCATATGAAATACACAGAACACGTCATGTGGGCTTCAGTGGCCACTTAATCTGTTGGCAGGCTGAAACCCCCCCCCCACTTCAGCTAGTCAGAAGCACAGGCATGCTTTTCACTCTTCACACTGAATTTTTGACTTCCTTATGAACTTGATAGTTTTTGCTAGCTGCAAGTCTTGAGGCCTAGCTGTAGTGACATGATATCCTCTATCGCCACTGAGGAGAGAAATGTGGATCAACACAGAGATGTTTTATTGTTAATGCTATAAGAAATACAGCAACTCATTTAGCCATTATACCACCAGCATCAAAAAACATCTATATACAGAAAATATTATGGACACAAAGCTCTATTTTCTAAGTATATAAAAGTAAATATACATATAATATTTAATCATATTTGATTTTTTAGGACAATTGTTGCATGATACAAATAATCATTCAATAATCTATAATGGATGTTTAGCCCACATGCTGCTTTAGAGAAGCTACATGTTTGGTTGTCAGTGACTGTCCTTGTTTCTGATGTGGTGGGAAAAGGAGGATATGAAGAGTGGGAGAGGATGTCACAGGCTGCAGAGAGACAGCCGTCTGGCCCGCCTTCCACTCTAACCCCCATCACTCAACAACACTGAGGGGCTTTTCTCATCCCGGAGGTGGGAGAGCCAGGAGATGACCAAGGGTCAGACTGACACGCAGACATGAATTTTTCACCGCCATATTTTCTTTGGGTAAATAATCTAGCTGAGCGTTGCCCACTGGCAGATGATAGCTTATAAATCTTGGATCAGAAAATAACTACTTTCCAAAATACAATATAGCTTCAGGGGTTTCCCTGCCAAAAAAAGGCAAATTGTTTACTTTTTGGGGACTTTACCACACATGTGCAACCTCAGAAAAGCTCAGTAATAGTTTCATTCCAGAAGGAACGAGTCAAAGATTATGTTATTTATTTTCAGTACATATTTCTGACTTTCAGTCATTTTTAGATAAAAAGCATCACATAAATTTTCCTTGATTCCAGCTCACTCACAGTGAAAATACATTTATCTGTCATGTGTAGATTTTTTTGTAAGCTCCCTGCATCTTAAATCAATTCTGTTGAGAGATGTAAAAAAAAAAAGTAATAATAATCATAGTAAGTATGAGAGTAAGAAAAACTAACTAAATATATATTTGTCTGTACCACCAGCACTATGTTGTCCCTTCTACTCAGCTTCTATCACCAGAATAGTGATATTCAACATGTTTGGACACTGCATTCTTTTCTTAAAATTAGTTCTCAAAGCTGCATTAAATATTTTTCACACATAAGGGCAAAATTCCACAACAAGCTGAAAATACATTTGACATACTGTATTATGTCCTTAAGAAGTTGATATGGCTAACATATTAGCAAATTCCTTGTTCACATATCAAGCAGATATTTAACATTCGTCGTATTTCTATGCTCCACTTGCTAGTTGCTGACCTTTTCTGCCATTTGGTGCTGGGAAGGTAATATACTGTAGGTTTATCAGAATTGAGTTCATTGAAATGAGCTGAAAGACACAAACACTGTCGAGTTGAAAGGAGCTGCAGAGTTGAGTAAAAATTTTCTGTGCGTTTATTACTACCAGCAACCCCTTTAACACTGCACATAATACTTTGACCCATTATTTACATAAAAATATTGATAAGTGCAATTTTAATGATTTCTGGTGAGTCAGCATTTTGACTAAAAACACAGCCCAAACCTTAAATCTGTTTACCCTGTAAGACTTCTGACAAATATTGGTAATATAATTTATTTTGTGGTATGAATGTTAAGTGTGGATATACAGTATTAACAAGAGTCACACACAGTGCAGTACATACAGTATACATTTACACTGGCTTCCTGATTGGAAATTTGCAGTCAGTATTGGGCCTACAGTGCATTCAATGACAAATTTAAGACAATCTGTTAAACAGCAGTCACACAACCAATGCATGTGATGCCTCACATCTTTAACACTATGTGACATTGTTATTTTTCTTCACTGCATATCAATCATATCCATATGAACCATTAAGAAACATCAGTCGAAGTCGAAATTATTTTCAGTTTATTCTGAAGCCCATAAAATGCTGTCCAATAGCATATTTGGTCCTCATGAGGTCTTTTAAACAGGTACTCCTACCTTTGATGGTATATCTGCGCCATTTCAGGAAACTGTGGGGCTGTGCCAGCCTCTCAGTGTGTGTTGCAGAGGCATACCACTTGTAATGAGTTCCACTAGCAGGACAGAAGGACATCCCTGCAGTAGACTCAGTGAGACTTTCATTTCTGCTGAGTTGTCCGCAAATAAATCTCCTGTAAAGAAATACCCATATGACTGTACCTCCTATTTCTGAAGTTTACAGCTTCTTTTAAAAAATATGTTTGAAGCTAATAACCTCCTGAAATCAGGCTGAAATCATATTTGGATCTTTTGGCAAAACATCACACACATTCCTACTGTGATATACTTTGCTGTTGTATTTATTAGTCTCCCTTCTAACAGTAAATGTCAAACTCTGGACGCGTCCTGCCGCGTTCAGCTGCCCAGTGTGCACAAGCACATGAGAAGAATTTTCAGGTAACATAAAGGATTTAGCTAATAAAAAAGGTGTGATGTTATTTTCTTTTTTTAAGTGATATGGTTCACCCCTTGCCTCTATTTTCTTCACAAGTAAGTTTATTCTAAATATGACTTTTCTCAAAAATTCTCCATTGTTTTCATTTCTTGAGCAAACACTCTGTCTTGGAGGAGTCATGTGTTTTTGATGACTATTTTCCATTTTAGAAACTCTGAAACATCCCTTGTTTGCTTGAAAAGGATAATCACCTAACCCATGAAATGTTGATGAGCAAAATGAGCAGAGCCATATTTACCGTACAGAGAGACTCATTAGAGAGCCAATCCCAGTGACTAGTTGTATGAGGTGGCACCTGCCTTCTGTCTGAGGCATGCCTCTCTTATTGCACTCGCTTTTATTTACTCTCTCTCAAATTATTTTTGGCCCTTAGTTGACAAAGATAAATGGGGGGATTAATATATATTGGACTAATCTGGAAGCTTGCAGTGGGGGTAGCATAGAGCCTGGATAGTATTTCCCTCAGGTAACCAAATGCAGGCCCAATGGATTAAGAGCCATTTGCAGTAAGGCTTAGCCATGATCCAAAGCCATTAGCAGAACATGGCTGTAGGAAAAAATAAGGGGAGGAGAACCAAGGAGCTTTTTAATTGCCTCCTGCTGATTAGAATTCAAAGATGCTCCTTAAACCATGATTGCACTCACACTCAACAGACATGCTTTTAGTTGGGATTCAGAAAACATGGTCTTCAAAATCCAAGCAGGAATCAAACACAAAAAACTTTTTTTTTTTTTTTTTTTTTTTTTGTATTTTAAGGGTTTATGATTGGATCGTGGACTGTGCCTTAAATGTAGTATTTTATAAGAAACAGCTGGACTTGAATTAATTTGTACTGACACAAGTAACGTAAAGTTAATGACATAGACCACTAGAGCAAGCTTATGTTCACTGGGAAAACACAACAAAGAGGGAACAGCGAAAAATCCTAAAACCCCCTATATTTTAAGAATTTATGGTGACTAATTGATTCTTTTTTTGTAGTTGTTGTCAAGATAATTTTATAATATTTTTTGTGCTGCAATAGACCCATTTCACAGCAAACATTTTGACTTGTGAAAGCAGAAAAGGCACAGGTGTAAATGATAATATTAACAATGGCTCCGTTCCATTAATTGTCCCAGCAAGCCGTGTCAGTGAGTGAGCACACACAACACCAGAGCCCTGAAACTGGCTCACCTGAGTGTAATGCACCCAACAATAATGTCATTGATTCCACCTGTGATTTTCCTGCTTCAACAAGTCAAAATGTCTGTGTCTGTGAAAAGGGTCTGTTGCTACTATGAGTCAGATGTTGCTTCTACCTTTGTTGCACCATTAAAGCGACTGCCATATGGTTATGGAGACGACATAACCCCCATTTTAGCCTCTTTGTATTGGTTTCCAGTTGATTTCAGAAGTGATTTAAAGGTCTTACCCATTACTTTTAAAGCACTTCATAGTCTAGTTTGAGCATACATTTGTGAGCTTTTGTGCCCTTATTTACCTGCACAAAACCTCTTATTTTACAACAAAACTCTGTTAACAGTCTCCTGATCTAGACTTGAAACCTTTTGTCATTCTATTGTAATTTATCTTGCTACCTCACTATCAAAAATTCATTCAGTCACTCAAAGACCCTGGAACTGGGACAGCTCAATGGAATTCAGCCATCATTCATTTTATTATTATTTACGTCTGTGTTTTTATTCCCCATCGTGATATGTCTGACTGGCTGCCATGAAAAAAATCGTCTGGCCTTATACTGTATATTGATGGGTACTGGCAGAAGCAGTGATAAACTACTTTGATAGTACAATTCCAGAAAAACAAGATGACCAGGATTGAAAAGCATTTAAATATGAAATATTGTCCATTAAAGACAAGTAGCCTAATCCTTGTCTGAATACAACCTCCTTCTCCACTACACAGGGGTGCGTACAAACTGTGCTTAATTGACATCTAACTCTCTCTCCTGTAGTTTGGATACACCCGTTAAGGTGGAACCCAGCCCAACCCAAGCAGAGGTCCAATCAGCCGGAATAACTCAAAACACCTGTGTGGGTGTAATGCAACTTATAGAAGAACTTCTTATTTCATGGGTTGTGTGTGTTATCTTGTTGTTTTCAAGTGAAATTAATAATCAAGCTTTTTGACAACATGTTATATAAATAAAATAAATAATAAAGCCTAACCATTGTTAATTTAAGTGATGGAAGGACTGAGGTGTGAAATGAAAGGCAGTTGATGGTGGTGAACACCATGAGTCCAGACTGTTTCAGTGTGTTTGTGCACAGATGCATCAGATGACCAAAACAGGTGGTTGGGTGGCTGCAGGGATGTCTCACACAAACAACCATCAAAATTACTCAACCACACTGCAATAGATCTGCAGAGAAAGTTATAGACCGACAAGATCAACACACACATTCAGCAAAGATGTTGACTTGAGACTTTTGTTTTGAGAAATCAGGACTTGTGATATGACCCATCTGGAGAGACTCGTGCTATTCAATTCACTCACAAGTTGACAGCCGTAAGACTTTCAGAGTTAGAGGCAAACATAAATCTGAATAGACCCATTGCTTCAATTAAAAATTAATAAACCATTGTCTATCTACTGTTTACACACATTTTGTCGGGTTTTTAAGTTTTTCTCAATAATTTTTGCTGTGCAAAAAATAATGTATACATTCAGTCATTATTGTCCTTCTACCTTATTGTCTATCTGATCCACTAGATCCTAGAGTGCAGAAAATACCTTCAAAATATCCTGTCACTAGAACTTAGAAACTGACCTAAAAAGACTAAAATTCAGGAGACAGGTAGAAGAATAATTCATGTGATAAATTATCATGTAAGTAACCAAAAATTCTTAAGCACATAAACTTGGCCTAAATGTGATTTTCAGTGCAATATTTATTATCACTTAAATGCTAGCACTGCTCTAGAGATGGCAGTGTTGGTCTGCCGGTTGGGTGACCACCACTTTGGTCCAGATTGAAATATCTTCTCTGTGCAATTACTGGATGGATTTCCATGACATTCTGTACTATCATGGTCAATAGTGGATGAATCCTACTGACTTTAGTGATTCCCTTTGCTTTTAGTGAAATGTCTTGACAAATATGACCAATGACAACTATTATGATGCCATGAATTTTGTTACATATGTTCATGGTGCCCAGATGATCCAATCTTTTGGCGATCCTTTCACTTTTCATCTGGCGTCATGAGGTAAAAATTTCAATTTGGTACTTTGGTTTATGACTCCATACCTGCAAAAATAATGACATTCCCATCAGCCTAAGGCAACTGTGTTTTGTGTTTTGTGATAATTAGCAAATGTTAGCATGCTAATGTGGAAAACTAAGATGATGAACATGCTAAACCATATGCCTGTTTAACATGAGCATGTTAGCATTGTCATTATGACCATGTGGGCATGCTGATTTTGGATTTGGCTTAAAGCACCACTGTGCCAAAGTACAGCCTTACAGAGTCTGCTAGCAGGACTGTAGACTCTTATTAAAACCGTCACCATACCATTCCTGCCTGAGCTGATCTGTTATACTGTAAGACCCAGTTTGGACAAACATGTTTCAAATCGCTGTCATAAATACATTTCATAAACTTTCATCTGCTAGGGAGAAAAATAAATAAAGCTTTGATTCTTGTGCATATTGAAGGCCTTAACAAATCCCCAGCACAGCTGCAGCCTGACATGAATTGAAAACACCTGTGTGCAGGACGAGGACTGGACAGGCACTTGAAAATTTAAGCAAAGTTTTACTATCTCTGTTTTTGTTAACATTTCCAAATTAACTTGAAACTAAAGTATGTAATGTCAGCATGTTTAATGCTTTAAATGTTATTGATATGTAACATAATTTGAAAAATAAAGACATGTCTTTCAAATTGCAGCATGATCCCCTGTCAAGACAGCCAGTTATAACGTTTCCTGCTGGTAGATGCTGCTGTCTTTAAAGTGAGTCTACAGTTTGTTTCCAAATATAAGGAACATTATAAATAATTGGAAAGGAAAGTATTATGAAGAAAACTATCACTGGCAAACATACATGTCACAATTACCCTAATTTAGACAGTATCTAAATTAAAGTCAGCTGTTTTCTGATGTTGTGAAGGTTTGTTGAAATCAGTCATTATTCATAACATATGACCAGCTGAAAAACATTAAAAAGCTGACTTTTTAGGTCAGTTACACAATGGTGCCCTCATCATTATCAGTAGCTTTTATCTGCCCAATTTACTCTCTATTTGCATCACTGTCATCTTTCAAATTGTAAATTACTTAGTGTCACCGAGAAAATACACTTCTTTGAACTTTACAGACGTTGTTGCATGTAGTGTAAGTCAACACAAGAGGATATTCTGCAACACACCATCTCAAACACAAGGTGGTGCCACAGAATAAGCTGTGATCAGACCTGTTTCACTGCTGCGCCAGCAGATGCACTGAAAAACAGAAATAGCTCAATATGTTGTCGCACACAGACTAAAACTTGATTGAAATAATCTCAGTGTTTTAACAGATATGAACTCTGTATCATGCATCCAAATGATGAAGCAGCTTCTCCATTTCCCTCCTGACCTTTTCTGCTAATCACAACCACTGTAAAAGAAGTGCTATAAAACACTGGCCAGCTGGTGATAAAGAGCCCTCACATCTAGCAGGTGGTGTTCTGTATGTAACGTCCCCTCCATACACCCAGCCGGTTATGGCTTTATTGCCCCTACACATCCCCTTCATATCTGCCTGCTTCCCAGCCACAGCCAGGTAAAACCACCTGTCGGAACAATGATAAGACAATAAGAGGGAGTGTATGTTGTGATAGTCTGGCAAGCACTGGATATATAATGATAAAGAGTAGCGTGTGTGCATGTGTTTGTGTGTGTGTGTGTGTGTGTGTGTGTGTGTGGTCCAGGTATTCCTCACGTTGTGGGGACGTAAATCTGTTTACACAATCATGTTGTGGGAACTCGCCTTCCTTATGGGGACAAAAAGCAAACCCTCTTAACATAAATCATTGATTTTAGGGTGAAGACTTGGTTTAAAGTTAAGGTTAGTTTAGGGTCATATTAAGGTTAGGGTAAGGGTTAGGCTTAGCTATGTGGTGGTTATGGTTAAGGTTAGGATAAGTCTCCAGGAAATGAATGTAATGTCCTCTGAAGTCCTGGAAATACGACTGTGTGTGTGTGTGTGTGTGTGTGTGTGTGTGTGTGTGTGTGTGTGTGTGTGTGTGTGTGTGGTCAAGTTGGATTGGTCCTTTGAAATGTATAATGTATGCATGTAGTTTGGTGAAATAATAGTTTTCTTTTATTGAGAGAAAAATATATTTAGATTTTCTTACACTACAAGCTGTAGCAAAATTTATATGTGTGTGCTATGGTCCACAATGCCCACTGGAGGGCAGTGTTGCTCACTACAACCTTTTATAATAGATTTACTTCTGTGCGTTTCAGTGATCAGTATCATTCTTAGGTATATTAAAATAAAAATGCTCAGAAATTCTGAATTAAATAATGATGTGTTCACTCTTGCTTTTAGCACTCAACAAAGAAAGTGAGGATGAAAGATTTCCCTCAGCATAAAGGCACAGGCTGGTTGCATTAAGCAAATATGGCTCCCCGTTGTCCATTTTGCTAGATTACATGGTAGGGTTCACAGCTGGAGTTGTACACAATACTTGCTCACTTGCAGAGGCTTGGTTGACTTATACAAACAGGGCTGGCTGATTATTTTTGCTTTGATTTACCAACATGCCACTGAGATCAACAGCTAGCTTTTTGAGTGCTCTACTTTTCAGCATGATGTGCTGTAAGTCTGAGGATCTCTGTGCAAACAGCCTCTTTATGACAGAGAGCGAGGTGAGTGGCTTCAGACACTACAAGCCAGACAACTCATCAAACAAACACACTAAAGGCACTGAGTACACTCATGCTGTACCATCTGATTTGTGTTATTAGAGCAGTTATTGACATTAGTACAACAGTACAGCTTGTTATCAATCACTACAGTGCTGCTGCAGCACTTTACACATTAATGTATTTTGATGTTCATTATTAACTTAACATCACAACAATGTCTTGCTATTTCCTACAACACCTCAGTATTTTGGTGTGAACATACATTCTGCATTTTTTCCATCTTCTCCTCAATCATGATAAGAAGGTCATAAGCTGCAGACTTTATTCCCTTCTTGGCACAATTGTAATAAGAAACATCTAGTGTTTATACAGCACGTAGACAGGTGCCATCTTTTCTATATAGGCTTTAGCACCTTTCAGCACCTTACTGGCTGGCTCAACTCGCTATCTGAATCTCACCTGATGATTCCGCACAACTCCCAGCTGCACAGTAGTGAGGCTTTTTTCACCAAGCAACCTGGCAACAGCTTTAGCTCTAATCTCCTCTCTCTTCTGATTTCTCCTTCAGTCATTTTGCTTTATTGTTTCTTGAATGTGAAAGTTGATGACTGATTATTTTAGTGTTCTGCCACCTTCCAAATCTCTCAGCGCACCTTATCTCAAGTTGAGAGGAGACAGATAAAACAAAGTGCCTGTTAATGGTTCCAGTGAACGCAGGTGCACAAAGTGTTCATTGCAAATCGTAGCGGGGGGAAAAACACAGCATGTACACTAAATCCTTAGAACCACAGAGATATAAACCTAAAGCACACTCTATATACTTTAAAGAAAACTGCTGCGAATGCTGCCTAACAAAAGCAAACAAGCTTAACACCAAGACAACCTGCTAATTCAAACTAAATTAGTCTTAACACTTAATGTGCAGCATAAACTCAAATTCTCCATGACAACTATCACAACACAGAATTCAAAGCAGAGGCAATAGCACCAAGGCCCAGGCATCATCAGCTCACCACAAGAGGGACGATGCTGCCGCCTTATCATTGGAACACACTTTCTCCCTATTATTAACTATTAATTAATTAATTATTAATATTTTATTTTTATTTATTTGATTTATTTCAGTGTTTCAGAGTGAGCATTTAGATATCGTGAGACCAGCCAGAAGGCATCGTTGCTGTCTTACAGCAGCCACATCACGCACACTCTGATTATGCAGGCCCACACAACAGCAAAATCGTTTTCCTCATATCCATAAATGGATGTTTCGAAGCTACCTTTAAAGTGTTTAAACAAATAAGCAGTCAAATGAGCAACAACATCTGCTATCCGTTAACGTCAAAATTTTTTCCAGTGACAATACAAAAAAAAAGATCTGACCGCAGATGTAAATGCCTCTCTCTTCTTTTCACTTCCAGGATTTATTACACGGCATCATAACATAAGAATGATAATAGGCCTACAAGCTCATACAGATAGTCCGGCGAGGAACGGCAGTTAAGGGGTGTTTCACTGGGTTACGTCCATGAAAATACACCGTACGATAGTGAATCTTGTGGTCTACCGTTTTCTACAACAGTGAGAAATGAGGCAACTGCCACAACTGTCAGTCTGGTGCCTTTAAAAGATCCGTGAGCAGCTTTCTAACTGCCAACATCCATCCCATTCACATACAAGCTCTACATCCTGCGTATCCTGATTGATTAACGCAGCTCATTTTCCTCCTTTTACAAATTGTTCACTTTTTTACTGAGTTGCTCGAAACTGTGTCAGGTCTATGAGTTTGGGAACAAATACCGCTCGCAGCTACACTGAAAAACCTCTGAATGCCTTGATGGACGTCTCAGGCAACACTTGGTGAAAACACGGAGATGGCCCTCTTTGTGCTGTTTTGCTTGGGGTCTTTCCACAGTGCCAAAGTGGGCCTGGTTTGCAGCCATGTGTGACTGGGGCACTTACTGGCTCACACTAATGACCCTAATTGGGAAAGTGGGCTCCGTTTCAGGGTCACTGACAGACTGACTGGCATGTGAGGAATGTGACCGGGTGGCACCCGCCTATTGTCTGAGCCATCCTATCAATTAGCTGCTTACTGCAATGGACACCTTCCCTCATGCTTGTCTCTGCTGCTCTCTAAAAGTCAGGCAGAAAAAAAAAAACTGACCTTAGTTTTTTAAACTTATTTTCCAAATAGCCGACTTCTTAACACGTGTGCAGCTATATGGTTTATGTGCTATATTTATCTCAATATTGTTTTTGGGATAAATGTTTTTTTTCCCCCTCTAAGTGGCGTACAGGTTTTTTAAAGACATACATGGAAAAATTTTCAATGGTCTTAATAATCTCACACTTTTGTCTGAAGCCTCCAAACTTGTCTTCAAAGACTTCACTGTCATGGGAAACTTACTCTGCACCTGACCTGGGAGGTTTCAGCTCATTCAGATCTCCTCTGACTCCCATCGTTACAGTGTAGACATGCTTTGTCCCTTTGTCACAGAGCTCTGGTACAGATAGTTGCGCTTTGTCAGTAAGGGAGTGGTGGGCTATTTGTTAGTGTTGCACTCTGAGCTGGCATTAAGTTTGGTGCAAAACTGCGTGGGATAAAGGTTCAGGTACGATTCAGAGCAACTAGAGTGAGAAATTTCACAATAATAATCCACGTTCATCCTCCCCTTTGGCATCCCATCATCAATTAATCAACTGTTTGATGTGGTTGGCTCTACATTCTGTTCCACACCCTCGAAGCTGTTATGAATGAAGCCATTGTAGCAACTTCAGTATGCAACTTTAGACAGGAATTTTCGGATATTTCAAAGGCTGATGCTTTTGTTTTCCAAGACTAATATATTTGCACTGCCATCTCATTGTAATTTCATGCCTAAAATATGTAGACGTGTTTTGTTGTGTTAAGTTGTTTTTGACTCATGATAAAATGCCTTTTTCAAGTTTTTACTTGTTAAAATTCATGGAAATTAGATGTTTTTGATTCATGATAAAATTCCCCTTTAAGGCTTACTCATTTTTAAAAAAATGAAATAATTAAAAAGAAATGAGAAAAATATAACCCTTCTGACTGGTTTGATACAGTTTGAATAATCCAAGTGACATACAGGACATTATCTACCACTACCTTCTTATTATTTGGTCACTTAGAGCTTTTTACCATCTCAAAGGCATGATGTGTACAATAGACAGGCTTCTGTGTGCATCTGTGATCTTTTTTGGCTGCGGTATCCAGCATTCAGCTCTCTTTCTGAGCGTGCTACTGTCTGCCACCTGCATCCCTGCAGTGCCGCTCAGATGTGGCTTTGCTAATACCTGTGCTGTGGTCCTTGTTGTAGAATCAGACGTGCCTTACATCGGTAGGTGTGCATGAAATAAAAGCCCTCTTTTGAGCATGAAATCTCTCATGAAATGGAGACAATATGAATATTTCAGTCTCACCACAATTCATAGCGCAGATGGTCACATTGTAGCTAAATGTGACTCACAGAACAGTCTTGTAAATGTGTGTGAGGCTGGTGGGAGCATCTCTAAGCTTAAAAATAATGAAATTATTTCTTAAGCTCGTGTCAGTAATAGTCTTGAGAATTTCTTTCAAGGACATAATCAGCAGCAAATCTTGATCGTGAAAGGTTTGCATTCTGTGATGATTTTTCTTCGCTGCAGCTTAACACAAGTCACTGAAAGACATGGGTGTGAGCCACGCGCAATAAGGTATGTGTGTCAACAGTGCTGGCCCGGAGGTGAACCCTTTGGATACACCTGTGTGGAGGGAGAAGAAAAGGGAAAGGCAGAGATAGAGATGGAGGAAAGCGGGTGTGGCTTGCTAAGTGACTCAGCCGGAGCCTGAGCCCGCTGAGTGACAAATCAAATGCCAATTGACAAAGCACACTCTGGCTCCAAATTCACTGGCTCCCTCCACTGCACAGGTGGTCTTTGTCTCACACATGCACACACACACACAGACAACAACACACCCGCACACACACACAAACACAAACACACACACACACATCCACAACGTGCATTGCAGTGCAACCTCAATGGGTGATTGCTCTCTGCATTAAACAGGTTAATCTCTGCAGGAAAAACAATACTATTTGAGTTTGACAAACATTCCTGATCACACATAGTGAATCAATAGGAAAACAGCAACGCAAATCACACTTGCTTTTTTTTTCATTTTTGCATTATTAAGATATTGTGGATCTAATCCAGTGCCCTGTACATGACCTAGTGGTTGCAACACAACATGTCAGGGTCTGACCTCATCCACACACAACCGTGACACTTGATTAATGGGCTCTGAGGTGAACCCTGTGTGTCTGTCCCAGGTCAGTCTTTTTGTGCTGATCCTTGAAGGGAGTGGTCAAGTTGTCCGTGGTAAATTGATGGTGCTTCCAAGAAGGAGGGAAGCAAAACAAGTGCCACATAGTGAGACTTGCTGAACCTCTTTGTGTATGGCTTTTCTTGCTGACTCTCTCTCTCTCTGTCTCTGTCTCACTCTCTCTGTCTCACACACATACACACACACACACAGGAACAAAGAGAAACCACTTTCAGTTGTCAGTCACAGTTCTAGTTTACCTTGATAACTTTGGCATACTGTCAAACTTTAATCTATAATAGGCGTGTTTGCACAGCAAAGAATCCCTAAGAATGATCTATTTGCTTATTTCTTAGGTCTTGTTTAAATAAATGCATTACATAAACTCTTTCTGTATTTGTTTGTAAACATCAGGAGATGACGTGCTGAGCAAATTTACTCTTGTGTGTGGTCACGAGGGTGCTGAAGTAGCTCTAATTCATAATACCACCTAACAGCTAGGGACTTTTATGCATATTGCCTTTTCCAGATTTTACTTAAACTAAGTTTTTCATAAATTGAAGATGAGTTTGTAAACATTATGGTCCAGATCACTCTCGGGTTTTATAAAAAAAAAAAATCCAATAGTAGTGGAAAAAATATATGTAAAAGGAAAATATGAAGTTGTTATCCACTGCTCACTAAAAACAGAATTATGAAAATTAGGATGCAAAGTCAGACTTTGCAGTACTCTCAATCCTAAATCTTAAATCAGTTTCACAGCACCTGCAAAGTCCAATATGAAACCCAGTATATGGCTTTTTCTGCATCTTTGAACTCATGCATTTACGCATTATTGTATGAATCAGGATTTCCACTTGCAGAAATAACCCACTGTTTTGCAGCCTCATGCTGATACCATTGCTGAAATTTTGTAAATGTGGAATGCTCTGTCATGCTCAGTGTGTTAAACATCTTATGAACAGACATGCAACCTGCCTGCCTGTCTGCTTCCCTGTCTGTACTCCACCTCGGGAGACAGGGATTAGAGGCCTTGGAGGACTGACTGTATGGATGGTGTATGAATAACTTGGAGAGAGGTGACAGACGGGACAGATCGCGTCTCATCACCAGTAAAGCCTTGGGGCTCCCATAGGGGACCAGTGCATCACACAGAGAGCTACATAAAGGGCCGCTGCAGACGAAGGCCTGGTCAAGGCCTAAGCTATAGAAGCCCTGACATCTGGCTTTCTTCTATGCTTCACCGCCAACCTGCTACCCCAGTCTGGCAGCTATATGCACTTCATTATTGCGCCTTAATGCGCTCTTGAATCACAGTCAAAATTTTGTCCTGATATGTGTTTTTATTGCCAATATAAATGTATTGAAATGAGGTATAAGCTATAAGATATACAGAAAGTTATACCAGCATACAGTATATGCCGCTTGCGGTATCATCATACTGCCCATTTGAGTACAAAATGTGCAATGTGTGTTGCATTTTGGCCAACAAACTGTAAAGATAAAATTATGATGAAACAATAAAGGCAGGCTCAATCATTTTGAGGGGAAGATACACAGCAGGTGGTACGAAAAGCTCTGACAGAACCCCTGATTTGTGCAGAATTGTGTTGCTTAAAGGATATGGCCACCAGATGCCCATTTGGATGAAAATCTAGGTTTCAGTCTAATCTGTCAATTTCGGAAGCCAAAAACGTGTCAGCTTCATGAGAAACGCAAAAAAACTTTGGTGTGAACGGTGTTCCAAACACTTTTTTACTTTACTAGATTTAGAATTGTCAGGCATGTGTTTACAATTTTAGAATTACAATTATATTTTATTAATCTTATTTACAAATATCAAGCAATACAATGTTTTTTTTCAAGGAATTGTTGATTGCCTTTGTGCTGGGTGCACAGGACCTCAGCAGTCCTAGGAACATAGCCATAGATGGCAGTGTTATGCCTTATTTTTAGCAGCCCACTCAGCTCTGTGGCTATGCAGAAATTAAATATTGTTTGTTTGGAATATATTTTCTGGTTGGAGTTTACATTTTAATTTATTATTGGACAGTTTTGTCTGATCTCTTCTAAACTGCTGGAGGTGAATTTCATGAATGAATGAAACACTTGTAAAATAGTGTAATGTAATGTAAAATTGTGATTTTCACACTGATGATGGCGCATTGTTTAAGTCTTATCTTGAAAATCAGTTTTAATCTTAAAGTCTTGCATCAGAGTATCCATTTAACTCACAACCTTTTCCCAACCTTTCTTTTACTTTTATTTTAAAGCTTTTTTTGTGATTCAACATGCGTTGGTTAAGTTTGTGGTTTCAAATTGAGTGCAGTGGTTTGCCTAGTTATTGTGCTTAAATGTTAAAAATAAAGATTTATTAATTGTTTATCCTCATCTGGAGGCTTTCATATTTTGATTTTGTAATTTTGCTATTTTTTTTATTTTGACAATTATGTGATGAATTAAAATCTTTCTGAAAACATGCCATTGCACAATTTTCCTTGAAGGTACCATTTAATAATGCAGATATTAAATAAGTATATTATTTTACAATGATCACTTTTTGTACCATTATTTCAGATCTGAAAATATCAGATAAAAATAATTAAGAGGTCAAATAAAAAATGTCAAATGTGAGTTGACTGACGTATTTTCAGTAAGAAACATCCTGATATCTTTCTTTTATGTGCTGAGTTACAGAAGATTTGTTGACAAGTTCTACTTGAATAAATTGTGTTTAAACAACAGTAAATTTCCTTGGTCTTTTGCTCTGACTGGTCCAAGGTCGGTTTTATATTCGACTGAAATCATAAAATAACACTTGAGATAAACAGAATGTTTACCCTCCCCATGTGAGCTGAGACTGATATGTAAATGCAGCCTTATTCTTTCATCAAATTTGCATTTACCCTCTTAACCAAACACTACAGGGCTCCAATTCAAACAGCACTAATGATGGCTGGCCCTTTATGACCGATTGCCGTATCGGCAAAAAGGGGGAAGAGCAATTTAGCCTGGAATGAAAGGAGTAAAGCATAGTAGCTATCTGTGAGTGGCTGACAATAATTGGATCAACTTTGCAGAGAAATGGATGTGTTTTGATGCTCTAGTGGCTGACTGGCAATCGGCTGGCTTTTCGCCTATTTATCATTCCCCTTTTATCTGCTGCTGCCAGACCTTTCCACAGCCTCCATTCCAGGGCCGGCTAATCAAACAACTTTTTAATAAGACTAAACGGCATCTCCACAGCCAGAGAACAGAGCAGGGCTCACAGCACAGGGAGGAGAATCTTGGGATGAATATCAATTAACACTCTGACATGCTGTTTTTCCGCGATGAGAAGTTTGACACAGTATCAAGAAGATTCAGCTGACTTTGTTTGCTGCTTTCAGATCTGTCAGGCAAGCTGTGCTTCACGGGGCCACAGCCTCTTCACGTTAGGCTACTTACTGCTCATCAGCAAGAAAAGACTCAACTTAGCTGGACTTGACTTTTCAGCTGGATGTCCTCCAGTGCTGCTTTGTGTACTGCAGCTGAATTCACACCTTTACTGCAATGACTTATGCTGCTGACGTCTTTTAAATACATTTGCCTTTCTTTTGCATTTTCCAAGCATAACTTAAACCCTACAGAACTTTCAGTGCACCCATGTGCTGTAAAGCTATTGTTGAAGTTCTATGCAAATGCATTAAAAAAAGGGCTATTTTTAAATATTAGAATCAGTGGAAATATCTGCTACATTAACAATAAAAAGTAACATTGCTTACCAGTCACTAATCTGACTCATGGCTGCTTGGCAACATGGACAGATGGCATTACAGTGGTAAGGTTCAAGGTGCTGTCAAAAGCAAGCCTGGCCTGTTTTCCCTGCTTGTTCCGGGATAAAATTGATGCCTTGCAGCCCACCACAAGCTCGCCAGCTGCTGCTTGTCCATGCGGCTATAGAGAAGTTAACAAGCTCAAAACAAAACAAGTGACAAAATGCAACAAAGGGCAGTAGGGAGTGAACGGGGCCTAACAGGGCTGTCTTTAAGGAGGATCTCCCTGTTGGTCCCCTACCACCAAAGGAGGGCAAGGCAGAAAAGGGGACCTTGATTCGAGCCCTTGCTAGGTAACTAAGGGTCTTATGTTTGGAATGTGTCTCCCTACGCCTGTGATATCCCACCCTGGCAGCCCTCTGGCCATAGGTCACACAATTTGTCTTTGTTCCCAATGCCTCAATTATGTATTTCCTTTTTGATAAAAAAAAAAGATGTGGTGCCCTTGGAAGAGAACAACAAACTCACATTTTGAGTGTGCCTGTCAAATTGCTATCTAATTGTTGCAGGGCTGCAGGGGGAGCTGATATCTGCTTTTCTCTCCGCCGGCTGCCGGCCCTGCCGTTCACAAAGCCCGGGGATGCCACACACATTCTGTTTGTTCTACATGAGCAAACAGATTGTAAACTGGCTGATAATTTTTGTACTGACAATGTCATTTACGGCTGTCAGCCTTTTGTCTGCTCTGTTTGCTTTATTCAAATATGAACCGAGTGGACCTCCCCTCCGCCGCTCACTTCTGCATTAAAATCACATCAATTCACTTCCATTTTGTCTTATCTGAAATTCATTGGAGGCAATCACTTGGTTGAATGCCCTGCTGTTGCCATGGAGACCAAAGGTCCCATGTGGACTTCAGAAGGATTAGGAACTTGTAAGATTTAAGTCTTGAAGTACACAGTTGCTTTGTTGTGTCTTCCTTTGATTTGATGGGGAGGAATTTGCCTTTTCTAACTTTGGACTGAGGTGAAATAAATCTGTATATATATTAGCATCTTCTGGCAGGATTGATAAATATTCATCTACTCCCCCTTGCACTGATTTATCTCTACATTTACTGATCTCTTTAAAAGGCACTCCTATAGTTATTTGCCTGACCCTGATCTGCATTCATATGGCACGGAGATCCCAGCAGAGCAGCACTCTGAAAATTACATTTTATTCCTGCACCGCACTGCTTCATTTGTCAAGCAGCCATATTTGTGCTGATACTATGGCAGTCCATGTGGCATGCAGTGCCTGGGTGCCCTGGTGCCACCTCTTCACCCTGCTAGGGGACAATAACTCCAACTCAGCGAAACGAGCAGGGGTGTTCTCTGGGTGCTTGCCTCCCGGGGCGTCCCACTCCGCTCCTGAGGCATCTCCCCCCTTTGTTCGCCAAGGTCAGGGCACGAAGTGCTGAGTTATTCACATCAAACTGTCTGGCTGGAAGCGGCTGCAGATGTTACTGTTTTTGTGTTTGGTTTTGTCTCCTCGCTCCGTCTTTTCTCTCTCCCCTGCATGTTGTCAGCACTGGCTGCCAGGGCGCTTGGCGTGTGAGTTTTTAAAAAGCTGAAAAAACGTGGCCTGTGAAAGAGAAGTTGAGGCCTTGGCTCCTGCACCTCGTGAATTGGGTTTTTTTTATTTCCTTTGCCTTTACAGCCAAAAGTACAAAGTAAACAGTCTGAAGTAAATGGATTCATTTTTAGTTGCGCCAGGCAGTTTGTGCACAACAGAGGGCCGCTTCTTTTTGTTCTCTTTACCATCAATGCTAACATCTATTAGGCTACCCTTTATTGTCGGCCATGACAGGCGGTTTTCAGAACTTAATGCATTCCAAATATTTTCTCCACTTTCTTACAAAGGTTAAGAACAAAAGAAATCTTTTGAATAGTTTGTACATTTTAACTAACAAAAGGATAGTCCAGATCAAAACACTGAATAACGTTCCTAAAATATGCTGTAGATGTATGGAGTAATTTGCATCTCATTTCCTTTGAATTGCACCGTACACACTGGCCAGTTTGGTTGTTGAGACAGCCAGAAGAATAACAAGGATTCCTGGTTACTATGCATTTCTGTATATAAGCATTTAAGGCATTGGCGCTTACTGACAATGTATTTGGAAAAGGTCATTTTTAGTGGTAGTGGACATGTTTCTATGCTGTTTTTTTCACATTTTAAGATCAGAAGCATTTTAAGGACAATATGTTGCAGAGTCTTTATATGCATGTTTTTAAATGATATTTCAACTGGACGCACATTTTTTATTCTTCATTCAGTCTTTTAGTGCAGACACTTTAGCAATATGTCAATAATTTTTTAGTGCCAATTCAACATTCTGTGAAATTTGAGAGGTAAACAAAAGTTCTCTCTACTGGCATGGTGTCACCTGGAGCATCTAAACAATCAATGCACATTTGCAACTTGGTATTTACCTGGTGTTGACATCAATGGCAGCCCTTTAAATTAAGGTCATTTTGTCAGATATTGCATGACATTACACGTGGCATTTTGGAAGGATAACTAGACACTGAATATAAAGTAAAGGCATCTATTTCCCTTTTATATGTTGGGTCAACTCATATTGTGTTGCGAAATAATAGTAATGTAAATTGTTAATAAAATACATCTGTGACTTTGAATAAGACTAAAATAGATTTCAAGAGTGGTGAAAAGCATTCAGTGCTGCAGCAAAATAAACAAGACAAATGTCTCACTGCTGCACTTTAATTGCGCATTTCCTGTGTTCAAAGCCAGGTGGCAAGTTTACATCACTTGTTTTGTCATTAACAAAACACTTTCAGGCTCGAACATTGTAGATCTCACAAAGATTCGCCTCTGGAAAAGGTTTTGACAGAATCTTGCCGCTGCCTGTCGAGACACTATTCCATCTATGGAGGGAGGATTATTCTCAAATACCAGCCCCTGTTTGAACAAAAGAAGCTGATGATGGCAAATTAGGCTTGGGCTTTTTCTGTTGGGAAAAAGAAGAGAAACCTCTGAAGTCTAACATGGTGGTCTCCGATTATTCATAATGATATATTCACCTGCAGTTTACATGATTACAGAAGGGAACGATCAAAGAAACAGTAATGGACCGGAAAATCTGCATTTTATTCAATGGATCATAGCACCATGAACAAGCCTTTTACTGAGTTGAAAGCTCCAGAGTAGACATGATAAAACAGCATGGGTTACACTTTGGTCAAGGACACATCTCAGTGGTTCGTTGACAGTCTTTATTGTGCCAAGAGGGAATGGGAAATCAATGGAACTGGCCTGTCCAAGCCAGTGTACCTATAGGCTGACTGAGGTCACTGTCAGGAAAGATCTGGCTCAGCAGAGTACACAGAAAACTTTGAAAGGTCCTCAGGGACATTTCCAACTAAATGGAGATATGGCACATCAATATTGCACCTCTGCTGCAGTATTCCACTTTCTACACAGCAAATGCAAGAGAGAAACTGGATTGTAAAGTTCTATATAACAGCAGGGTGCGCACAAGTAGATCAAAGATACAGATCTGACAATGTGTCGACTCTGATCAGCTTTATCTGCTCTGTCTTGCAGCTCTGTGTGGCTGCTGTTGCTTCTAGCTGTTGCACAGTTGGCCGGGCTATTGATCTCATTGTGGCTAAAGACACTTCATGTACCCTGAAAGACTGCTACACAAAGCAGTGACATTGATAGGGCCACACTGAGGTGGGTCTTTTTGTTCCTGCCTGTGTGTGGGAGCTGGACTAAGGCTGCATTCACACCAAATCCGGCAATCCAGCACTACGACGCAGGGGGCTACAATGGTGGGGGCGCGTTGTTTGAGGTACCGGTGAGACAATGAAATACGATCCAGGAAGTCAAGTTGGAGTTACAAATTAATGCATTTAAAGCCTTATCAGAAGCCAAAACGCTGTGCAGCAGTATGTAAAACTCACAGACAGGATTTTACAACTCTGGAAAGATTTTATGGCGCCAACTGTTTTATCTTTCATCGAAATGATCACGAGGTAAACAGCCGAAAACAGCGTTCACGTTACAAAGTAATCCACTAGGAAAGTGCACTTGCATGTATGTGATTGGCCACCACAGCATGAAGTCGGGTTGCGTTTCGACAAAAGTTGCATCCGGTTCAACTTCTTGCCAGACGGCCACTGCGGTTTTTTGCTAAGCCCTATGCGGTCCCCACTCCCGCATCGTAAACGCACTGCCCCCTTTCAAATGAATGGGAGGACCGCTGTTTTTCACACATTGCTGGATTTGGTGTGAATGCAGCCTAAGAATGGGGGTGGGGGCAGTGCCTTGAACTGACCTACACAGGACGACATATAAACTTCAAGCAACTTAGAAGCTGCTTAGGGGTTAAACTGAAATGTTGGGCCGTCTTTTAATCTGTCTGTCCAACACTTTCTTTTTGACTTATTTAAAGTCATCAGATTTGTACGATGACTAATCCAGTTAATCTACTTTGTTGTCTGGACATGCTAGCTTCAAAATACCAAGCCCAAAATTTTATATTTTGAAGAATGTATTAGATATTGTATATTTTTACACACAGCACCTAACTGATGTTCTGCCAAGTTCAACTCCCACAGCGTCTGTAATGTTTGTACATTGTGTTAGGACTAAAGGGTTAAACCGTTCTTTGTACACTGTCTGAAAGGGAAAGTCAGCTTGCAAAGCAATGGCTGTCGACAAGGCTGCCTTTCCTCATCACACACAAATAGCCTACATGTAGCCACATGAGACTCCCGCCTGCACATCTGGCCTTTATTTTCGTAGCTAAGGAGTATCTAAACAGTGCTGAATCCGAAAATGGCTTTGTTGTTTTAGGCCCAGGTGGAATAGATGTCGGTCGCCGCACAAGGAATTTTCATCGCACGCTGATTTCTGCCTTCCCTGCATTCCATGCGTAACATATCACTGTCATTAGAGGGCACTTTATTGTTTTTCTAAAAGGAGTCCATTTTGATAGGATTAGCCTTTGCTGGGAGCCTTGTTATAGTAGACTTAGTTTATCCAAATGTAGGAGCTGTATTGTGCTGTTTTGAAAGAGTCGTGGCCACCCAGATTTCTGGAGTTGCAGGGGATGACTCTGCAGCCAATGCGTGACCGATGCGCCTCCCAGAGGAGAACAACAACTTCCGAAAGGCAAGTGGGTAATTGATTTGGTGCTTTGTTAATAGCTCATGTCTAATTGGGCATACCATGAGTGGCAAAATCAACAAAAAAAAGTACAGAATGGGTCTACACAAGTCAAAACAATCAAGAGGGTTCAAGGAATGTCTCTTTGCCAACTGATAAGTTAAGGTGTTGTTCTTTTTCTTACTGTGGCTGAAATGGGAATCAAAGGTAGAGCATATGACATGTTGTGAGACAGTGCACTACAATGGCTGACCTCCAACCTTTTCATCTTTCTTTATGACAGAAGTGGCCTCTTGCTGCCATGGGACTGCAAAAAAAAAAATCCCACATACAACCACAATAAAGGCAGGTTATTATTTTGAGTTGTCAGTGTAAAAGGAACATCATAGATCCTGCATGATTCACAGATCAACCCAAGATGTTGATATTATTTCTCATCTTTCACATTTAATTGTCCACTGTTTAGTTATTTTGGCAGTACGGGTGCGAGCTGGGATTATACCACAGTATTACATTCAGTCTATTGTTCCTCCCCAGCATTTCAATGCCATCCTCTACTGTTGACAATGCTCTGGCATTTCACTCCAGTGGCACATAGGGTGTCCCTAATTAGATCATAATGCTGATCTGTTGTCCTGATTAGCATTGAATAGGCTTTGATCAGCATGTATTACCAGATTACTGTGATAGCCCACCTTTGGATTAAGACAAGGTCCACGCTCATTGTGCTCTCTTGCTGGGAAGAAAGAAGGGGGTGTGGGTTGGCTGAGGATTAAGCCCGATGCCTCCTTTGTATGCGGGAAATACCACTTTATCAGGGAGGGCTGTGTCGAGCCGCAGGGTCCTGCAATGAGAAGGGGGAGTGGGCAGCTCTTTCAGGAGAAGCAGTCTTCTGTACCCTGGCCTCTCTTCCAAGCCCCAGCCCCCTTTGTGGAGGTCCAGTGACCAGCAAGGCGCACAAGGGATGACACACCCCAATTGGGCCTGTTTACCCAGGGAAATAATCACTAATTTCGGAATAATCATGTCTCCCGCTGACCAAGACTAATTGAATGGTGGCATGCCATGGAGGTGTTGGACCAGCTTTACATTGCGTCTGCCTTGTCAATGTTGTTTGGCCAGGCAGCTCAGAGTGATTGATCCCCAGGGCCAGAACACACCATGGAGCCCTGAACACAGAAAGGCGGAGCAGGGAGATATAGAAACATAATTAGTCATGAATATGCTTCCATACCCCTGCTGTGATGATCCTGAGATTTAAGGATTGAGGAATGTTGGATTACCCATCAGTGCTATTTGGACAAGTTGGTTGCATTGTGGAGCACACGGATAGTCCGCAGAAATATGCGACCCAGTCTAACCCTTTCTAGAAATCCAAATTTCATATATAGACATTGCTTATTCATAAGCGTTGAAAGCACTTGCATGTCCTCATAATGACGTGATGCTTCAATGTTATTGCCAGCTTTAGAGAAGAAAGAACCATTCCTTGCCAATAAATAGGTCATTCCTGTTGACATTTTTCCCAGCGTGAGCCATTTTAATCACCCAAAATATCTATGAGTTGAGACTCCAAGAAAGAGGATTGAAGAACTTTCTTCTCTCATTCTGCTGATAGACAAGGTATCATTTCATCTCCACTCAGTTATTTCAGCATCAAGCTAATTCTCTGAAACTGAATGGGGAGCTTTGAATGGAGTAATGGAAAATTTCAATTCATCTTTTCTCACTGACAACCGTTCCCTCTTTTAGACACAGCTTAATGCAACAAAAGAAGTTTGATGCATGGGTTTCATTCTTTGTTTGGTATTTTTGAGAGAAAAAAATGCCTCTGGGTTTGGATTATTAAAAGGGAGGAAAAAATGGGAAAAAAAGAGAAAAGGAGAAAAGGAAAAAAGTCAAAGAATGTCATATAAAATGTAAATCTTAAAACCTGATGCTGCTCATGACTCTTGCTTGTATCCAGCTCATTTCTAATAGCTTTTATGTATTATGTTGTAAATTAGAGCACACAAAGGGCCCATTGCAACACCAGTTTCACACCTTTTGTGAATTAATTTTAGGGTCAGAGCTGGGAAAATACTGAAGTCCACCAAAGTTATAACCAGTAGTTTGAAGGTGTTGAGTAGATGAATTCTGGTGAATTAAACAAAATATTATTACCTTTACAATATGAACTAGGATGTCTATTTGTGTTTCTTAGGCACTTTGCATGTAAAACCTATTATATTACAAATGAAATATTGTAAATTTCCATATGCATTTATCTATATAAGTCATAAAAGAACAGAGAATAACATCATATGCTAAAACTACAACAGGAAGTGAAATATTCCAGATTATCATCGGGCAAAACAAACACACAATATGTGCTTTTTAAATTTTCCCAAACACATTTGCCACAAATGTTCCAACACATGCACACATAAGAATACACAGACACAGGAAAACTGAATGGCTGATATCAAGGTTCCCATCTGCTGTCAGATCAATATTTTGTGCAAGCCTTGTAGGCCTGTCTGTTTACCCTAGGCATCTGTGCCTAGCATACCAACCCAGCACAATGTTTGAGCATGTGACTGTGTAATAATGGCAGATAGGGGAACTAATAGCCACTGCAATATCTGTAGCTTGACCCAGTGTGCCTCTCCCTAATTGATCTATAGATTAACATCAGACACATCAGTCAGGGGTTAACCTTTTCTGTTAGCTGCACTGTCTTTGCTGTGGATTATCAAGCAATTGGATGGCTGACAGCGACTAGGAAGAAGGAGGCTATCCACAGTCTTCATTTTAATGTATTTCAAAGCAGAGATAAACAGCGGGAGGCATCAAAACCATCTTAAACTACACCATAAAAAATTAAACATTTGTGCTATGTATCAGTTTTTTGATATGTGAATGCCTTACAGTGATGCTGTTGTTTTGGGGGGGTTTTTTATTTCAAAATGTGCAGATGGAAAGTTTATCTTCAAGTAATTTCCCTTCTTGGCCCAGGTCTTTGAGTAATCTTCCTCCTCTGTGGCTTCTCTCACAAAGTGTCTATTTCACCGGTGCAGACTCACCGAGGTCAGGCCAGTCCAGCTCCACAGTTCTCTTGCCCTATATGTACACTTGGTCTGGCTATGTAAACTTTGACATGTTGGTGTCAATCTCTCCCATATTTACCATGGGCTTTATCAGACCATGATTAGTTTTCCGAGCAAATTTGGAGGTAAAAAGAAAAACACCACTAGCAGTATGTAAGCCAACACTGCGTGTGCCACTGTTGGGCAATGCATATTTACAAGGGTCCTGCTTGTTTTGCTAAGGCTTTCTCTGTAGGTACATGTCAGCTGAGGGCTTGGGAAGAAGCAGGGGTTTATCAACAAGCAAGAAAGGGTGCGTTCACGCATGCCGTCCACCCCGGCAGGTTCATGTTTGTTAGCTGTGCCGGTCCTCTTCTTGTACTGTAAATACTGCGGTGGATGTCAACAGTAGGGTTTCAGTGAAACCATCACAATATCATCAACGAGTTTGTCCAGACCCACTCGTACAAATAAAAAAGAGAGGGACTTGAGGAAGTTCATAATGTGCTCAAAAAAAGGCGATGCCTCTATATTAAAACAAGACAGATGGGATTATTTTCATTTATTGCATTAGGAAAACAATGGCGTAGGACATCCTAAGATTGAACTTGATAGGATTATATTTGTGGACACTGGTCAATGACATACGAGGGCCCTAAGTGTTTGCCTCAAACAAATGGTCCCCACTAAACGTGTACTCAAGCCAGAGTAAATTTGATTGCGGTGAATGGAGAGAGGAGGGGTGGCTCGGCCATTCCTGTAAACACTGGAGAAAGAGAAACATTTGCTATGACACGGATAAAGCAAAGATGATAATAGCATGCAAATGTTGGCAGATGCAACAAAGCAGTTTGCTTTTACGGACCTTGAAGAGTCCTCACAGAATAATGACACTGACCTTAGTTCGTGCACTCCACTAGTACTGCTGTCGTTTTGCAATGATTGCAGGAAATGAATGCTTCCTTTAACACATATTTTAAAAGCAATGGAGCCCTTTGAATGCACAATATTGTTAATCATACTAACTTTGATTACTGCAGATAGGTTTGCAGCCCTTCAAAATGACCTCAGCTAATATTCTCTTTGTGACTTCTAAACCCAACTATGAATACTCCTCTCTGTGCTGAACTTAATCCAGAGTCAACTCTCCTTATCCATGTGCAATCTCATAACCATTGACACAGATCTTATCAAAAGTTATTAATGTTGAGGTTTGACTTCCTCACTCTCATGTTACCATCTAGTCTGGACCAATCCCATTCCACGCTGCATGGTGTCATGGTAACCGAGGGAACGCTTGGTCTCTGTTTAATAAACGTGGTCGGACCAGAGTGAGGGTCCCATATTGACCACTCAGGAAGAGATTAAACGCTGGTGACATTTCCGAGGTGGAATTTGCAATTTCCACAAATATGAGGGCGTCCTCGAGCCCGGCATGACAGCACATAAAATCAATACAAATAACCTGAATCCCTAATACCTTGATCCCTGTTAGTGGAGGGATGCATTACAACTAAGACACTGGGAAGTGGGAGACACAGCCCTCCATAACCCCCCTCCCAGCACCACCACCAGGCTCACTGCTGATTCCTATCGACTGTCTCCAGGCCAAACACAGACGCAATAACAATTAGGTGGGACACTGGCCCAATTCTCTCCCTCTCACACATACACAAACACACACATATGGCAGAAACACACACACTCATATAATAACAAAATACATCTAAAAATTAGACAAATACAATAAATGACAAATAGTTTTTTTTCTGATTTTATTGTTATGGTTCAAACATTATATATAGATATAAGAAGAGGTGTCGAGCAGCCATTAGAAACTATTAAATGCCACACAACATGATTCTCAAAGCCAACATAAACATTCCTATTGATATTCAGACTGTGGAAAAGATATCTTTGGGAACACATTGGCCACACCCGTTGTGAGTCATCACACCAAGCAGGATTAGCGGGCTTACCCCAGACTTAGCCGAGGGGAGACACTGAAAAGAAAACAGCTCTCCTTCTTTATATCCTCTTTTCTGTCTGTTGCAAAAGCCAAAATTGGGGGGGGATTTTGAAGGTGTGCTGTACTGTACAGTAGCTACTGGGCAGGGCCTCGCTGACACTGGAACTCGGGAGTTTTTATTCACTAAGCCTTCACAGAAGGGCAGGTGAGGCGAGGCAGGTGGCTCTTTTACTGCTAGGAGAGCAGTTGGCTCCTCTTCAAAGCAGGCGCCCGTAAATGTCACACCACTTTGAGTCTACATGGAGCGCTCATAAACAAAAGGGATACAACTGCGAGGCACAGAAGTTGGGGATTTTTTTTTTTCCTTATCAAGAGTGTTAACGCTTATTTTGTCATGTGTGCTTAAAAGAGTAAGAAGCTGCAATCAATTACCTGATCATATACAGTCCCATATGCGTGTTTAAAATGTTGTTGAAGTGGGCTATCAGGCTCAGCTGCGCCACTTCATTTCCTGCTGATTGTGATGTGGCTTCATTACCTTTCTATGGAAGTGATAACAGCACACCTGCTGTCTCTGCTTCCTGTGTCTGACCACAGCTAGTCGAGCCCCTCCCAGTCAGCACGGTTGTCTGCCTACAGGTGGTGGAGGAACTACTGACCCTGCAGCGGTGCCAGACACACACATTTATTGCAATTGGCTTTTATAATGGCTGTGTTCTTATATAGGATTAGGTGCTTCTATTCCTCTTCCTATCCATGAATAAGCAAACTATTCCAACTACTGCCTTAAAGGGGCACTCCACCAATTTTAAACGTGAAGTTCAGTTTACTCAGGAAGAGTACTACTCAGCCTGTGAAAACAGTCGTATAATCTCTTCTGTGGTTCTGAAAGCATGTTTAAGGGTTTGAAAGAAGTGGACATTTAAGAGGTAAGAGAGGTATTATGATATATTAGTTGCATTATGGGGATGAACTTTAGGATCCAGTGTTTTCAGAGCTTTATTTGGACTAAAAGTCTTGACGCCTCTGCTACTTTGATTTTGACCATTCTTTATCCCTGTTAACTGAAAGTAATACACAGGATTCAAATACTTTAAACAAGATATGGTGTTTAATAAAATCTCAATAATCTCAGAATATCAATTTAATGTTATTGTTACTGCAGTCAGATTGAGTTACTGTAAACCATAGAAAAACACTTGCCAGGGTTGGCATAAAGAATGTATTTCTTTGTTCATTTGTTTGTTTTGCTTAATGTGTGTGTGTGCATTATATGCTCATATACCGCAATCTGTCACCTATGTGACAACCAAAGGAAATTTTTAATTTTAAGATTATTACTATTAAATTTTCCAACACCATTAGGAGTGTGGTGTGTTATTGGGAAACCAGCACGTTTGTTGCACAAAACACCTGCAATGAAAATCAACTTTGCAATATGGAAATTTGAGGAAGAGCAATAAACAGAAATTAAAATCACTGCAAGGTAGAAAACATTTACTGTGTAGATATTTCTAAACATCCTGTTATTTAAATAAATCCTTACAATTAGTTTGATTATTTAGGGTCTCCTGGTTGCTGTGTGGCCTTAAGCAATCATATGTGGGCTCCTATGTCTGGTCAGCACATGAAATACATTGAATATATGGACAGAAATAGATGTAATCCCACTTTCTCCCTTTAATAACACTAACACACATGCTTTACATTTCAGGAAAGTGGTCCTTTATCCTCGCCTTGTGCTCTTTCTTTCCTCATGTGTGCAGTGGGGTCCACATATTTATGTGAGTTGTTTCTTTTTCCGACTCCCTGAGATGAGGGATCACTGACGGATGTGAGAATCTGAGGCCTGGCTCTAAAGCTCGCCTGTCAGGAGGCATTACTGCTCCGCGTTGTGCAGGAGGACAGTTGGAATCCTTCAGCACTGATATCTTAATCTGCGTCTTTCAGGAGTGCGAGTCCTGATGAAGTGGTCACCAGAGAGGGAGTGAGGGTAGGACAGGGAGGGAAGGGTCGCAGGGAATCCAGGTGACCCGTGACGTTCGCCAGCAGGTAAATCTGGAGGAAATGACATGCCCGGACACAGCGGCTCCTCACTCCTCCTCTTATTTTCCAAAACCCTCAGCTTTTACCCCCCATCGCAGGAGAGTGTTTGCAGGAGATGGGTTTTAAAAGCGGTGCCCCAGTTAAAGCTGCCATCATCATTACACTAAGAGGTTGAACTGTGGCGGCGTAATGTGTGTGCCGAGTTACTCTGTCTGTTTGAAGGGCCCTCAGCACAAGTGTGTCTGCTGTTGACACTCCCCATTTAATATTGTTTGAATTTTTCATCAAGATCCCAAGCCCTGTTACAAGAGCCCTTTGTTTCCCGACTTGTTTGTACATTCTTTGTGTGTGTGTTTGCAGAGACATTAAAGACATTTATTTAGTTTGAGATGTAACAAAGTTAGTATGGATTTACATGTCTCTGCACATATTCTTTGGTTAATTATTGCTAATAATTTTTTCTAGATTAGTTTTTCCTCAAATATCATCCGTCTTGGAGGTCTGTGGTGGTCTGGTGGGGAATTCCAATCTCTGGACTGGACATCCAGCTGCAGACATCCCTGTACCCCTGTGCTCCAGCATCTATTGTGCAGGAGACCCTGACACAGCCTTGAATACGGGTCACCGCAGGTTACCGACAAAGCTCGGTGAAAGGGGAGTTTTGTGTGTGTGTGTGTGTGTGTGTGTGTGTGTGTGTGCGCGTCTGAAAGAAGTGCACGCGATTAAAAATAGCCTGCCCTCCTGTCAATGCATGGCCATTAAAAACAGCTGGGCCGGGCTCCTGCCTGCATTCAGCCACGTGAAAGTTGATTCTCTCTTTGTGCCGCTATCTTGTCACAACTCCCCCTTTACTGGCGCCCTTTGTTGGCTGCTTTGTGCTAGCACCATCACGGAGGCAAAGTCAGCCTCATAAAAAGAGTTCATTTTGGATTCACTGGCCTCCGATGAACACTGGGAACTTTCTTTTTTGTCCCTTCATCCATAAATTGATGCTCACTCACTGGGCCCTGTCAGTCCGTCTCAAAAGATTCTTTATGGAGCATTTCCTATTTCTCCCTTTGGACACGTTTTGTCAATTCACCCATGTAGGTAATCAGCCTAATCGCACTCGGCTGATTTTGAGGCTGCCAGGATACCAACAATTCAGCCACAATACAGGGTGGATGCTCTGCTAATTTAATGTGTGTGACTAAAGGGCGAAAAAAAATCAATCAATGCATTTTTATTTGTGCTGACAGCAATAGATTTGAATGAATCAACTTCAATCTCACCACATTGTCAAATGGGTCCATGAGAGTGTTTTCATTTTGCTGTCAGTTATGACACATTAGAGCTTTCATTGGCTTTAGGATGAGTCCTCTGTGTCTACAGGTAAAAGTAAACACACCGGATCCCACCCATGGAGCAGCTGTCAGTGGCTTCAATGAATCAGCTCTACCTGGGCAACCAGGCGCTTTGGGGTTAATGGAAGAGGAGGATGGTCTCGTCTGTACGGCACAACCTCTTCTGTTAGATGTGGTGCTTTCAGGAAGCCCTCCTTTACCAGGCATGTCATTTTCCACCACCCCTCATTGTTCCACCCCCTCTCTCCCTCTCCCTGTCTCTCTCTTTTTCCCTCTCCCCTGGGCCCTCTCTTCACTTCGTCCAAGGCCTTTTCTGATGCCAAGAGAACACACACAAGCAAGCAGCAACATGCACCCTCACTTCGGCACAAGCTCATAAAGACAGACACAGAAACAGACCAAGACGTAGAAGAGAGAGACACACACACACATACACAAACAATAAAAAAGTCTCTTAAGAGCTTTCTTATCTTATCAGTATTGTCATCGCTCTATCATCCACAGCCAATCCCCTTGTCTGATTGTCCAGTGACTCCCGAAAAAAGGGTACAACCTCTACTTAGGAGGTGATTTGCAATAAGTCAAAGCTAAGAAATACACAGAACCACGTATGTAATTTAATTTACAGAAAAGGCAGAGCGCCTGGCATGCTTCATACCGCTGACAACTGAAATAGGCAGATATAAAGATATTCCTTAAAGCAGCGTTTATATGTTGGTTTCTGTGATCTTGGTGTGTCATTTTGTGTTTCTTAGCCTCCTTCAATGACCTGAGTTGTCCACCATATCATTCATAATAGGGCACTTCTGTTAAGTAAATTGAATCTTTTGAAATAAACTTTTCATTAATTTGTGGAACTGTATATTATGATTTGTCATGATGCTGCCTAAGTGTCCACCATATAGTGCAGGACACTTTAATAAACCAATAAATCAATCAATATATTTTATTTTATTTGTTTGATTGTTTGTTTTTCAACATTTCAGTTGTTTTGAATTTTGACCCCTTTTTGTTATTTTGATTTTATTGTAATATTAAAAACAGGGACTTTGATTACACTTCATTTATTTATTTATTTCCATACATGCAGTCAGTTTATTTATGTACATGATGCAGTATAATACATAATGTATATAGCTATAACTATATATAAATGCACTGTAGGAGTTGTGTTATAATCATTCATAATGTATGTAAATTCCCTCCAGTAATTCAGCCCTTATTTGTATAGCCATAATACTTGGTATTCATGATAATAAATTTTACAGTAGCTTATTATCAATGGTTATTTTTGCACAGATGGCTATATGGTCTTATGAGCGTCATGCTTCTTTATTCAACCGGAATGAAAGGAGATTCTGATAATGCCATGTTTGATTATGCACAATGTCTGTTTCAGTAGTAAGAATGTATCTATATCATGCAAACAAATTGAGGATACAGCCATCTAACTGTTTTGTTGATGGTAATATCAGAGCCCATTTTCAAAAATTTAAAATATCAATATATTACGTTATACATGCATTACAAACAATGTACTTCCTTAGAATTCTCCTTATAAAACATGGTAATGTATTATGAGAGCTTACAGCAACTCCTGTAAAGCTAGCATCTACAATATAATATAGATATAGGCTTCATAGTGAGTATTAACTCCTCCTCTCATCCTTTCTCCCTCACATGTCTCTGCCTCTCCACTCTTTTGTTCCGTCTCTCTGTCTGCTTCGGCCTCTGCCGCTGCTGCTGCTGCTGCTGCTGTGCTGCTGATGGAAGGGATTGTCTGGTTTTATTAATATGACAGGTGAGCCTGCCCAGCTGCTACCTGAGTGTGTCTGTGTGCACGATATGTGTGTGCCAAAAAGCAGCAGCTGTCTCATACACGCAATGCACACATCTAGGCACACATGCTCTCATATAAACCCATTCACGCAGGAATTATTGTGGCATATAGACTTTTATTCTAGCACATAATTTAAATTGTCTGTCTTACAAGATGCTATGATCTGAAGAGCATTAAAGCGTTTTCTTGTCTAGTGGAAAGCAACACCACCGTCCAGATGCTCTGCACCTTGGAACCATATTTGGGTGTTATTACCCTCATATATTACCACCTTGTTTACTTCCTGGACTGCAAATCACCAGTGTAATTTTCACTGCCCCTCTGAGATGGCCATAACATCCCTGCTCTTGTATATATACACTTTATGATTTGACTCATATGTTGGGGTTCAATACATCCATATTGACTCAGGTAATTGAACACGAGGGACACAATGGCAGGGAGACAATTCGGTGAATAGAGGGTTATTGGACCAGCGAGGAGCTTCTGGCAGTTTGGTATACGTGGGTTTTGCTGTGAGCTGTATGTCTGTCATTGACTGCAGTTCAAGCATAACGACGGCAGCACAGAGGTCTTCCACCTGAGCTGATTGTGCTCCGAGTCGCTCCATTACCTGAGTGAACCACCTTTGTCTTATATCTCCATGTGGAAAATGAATACACACTAACGGGGCAGCCCGGCAGGCGTCAGAAGGAGTATATGTTTGTATGTGTGCTTTTGGGGGGGATGAAGGTTGAAAACATTACTGAACGTTTGCAATTTTTAGATATCTAGTTAAAGACAAGAAAACACCTGTATTTTGGTGTCTTTTATTTGATCATGTCATGAGAGCATTTTTATTTATTTTTTTGCCTCCTGCTGAAGTCAACACAAGCCACCTTTAAAAGCCACTAAACATCAAAAAAAATTTAAAAGCCTTTGGTGTAGGTATTCATTCAGTAAACCTAGAGAAGTTAATAGATGCCCACTCTCTACAATAAACCAGCCTTCAAAATAGGAGACAGGTATATTTTATTAGCACTCTCTGGGGAGTTGACAGACTGGCTGGGCAGAGATAGTGCCAGCCCACTTAGTTAACAGAGTCTGGGGACAGAGTCGTCCCTGCACTGACCCATGACCGCCATAGCTGGCTGCTGGGTAATCTATCAGCTCCAGCACACTAACCATTAAGTTTTTATCACTCTTCATAAAACAAGAACTTTGAAGTACCAGTGTCTGCACGGGTTAGGATTCATTTGCTCGGATTTAATGGAACCTTGAATCTCTGGATGGTACAAATCTAAGAGATTTGTTTCATTGTGATGTTACTTTCTGTCCTGTGTGTTAATTAAATCAGCATTAATACATTATATCTTTTGTGAAACTGTCTTCATATTTTGTAAAATAAGTGACAAATATAAAACAACTCTGGAAAAAAAAAAACTCACCAAGAGAAGGTGCCTGTGACAAAGCTTTGAATAGAGGCCAGCTCTATGTGTTCCTTGATCAGTCAGTCTCTAAAGGAAGCAGGTAGAATTAGCACAAAGATCTCCTCCCCTTAAGGAGGCCATTACTCATGAACTACATTTTCCATAGAGCGGAATATTACTTCTTTCTAGGTGTGGGCCTGTCAAAAGACAAGGGGTTAATGCAGTGCATTGCTGTTTAAAGCACACTTTGCTCTTTTCAAATTTTACCATTGTGCCTGGCAAGATCAAAAGGGCCCTTTCAACATGTCGCTGTGCTCAATGAGCTTTCATGTCTTACCTCATTACTGGAAAACTTTTCTTTGATTGAGCCGAGGTCTGAGCTGAGTTTGGTCAGACAATGGGGCTGGACGACTTTCACCGTAACACAATGAGGAGGCAACAAAGATGTTGTCTCAAATCCCTCTCGAGATGTTGGGCCCCCACGCTTTACTGCGGCAAACGGGGCCTGTGAATTACAGTAAGACCCCTAAAAGTGAGGATTTGTAACTCCTCTGATCAGACTCAGCTCACGACCAGCAGAGGCTAAATCCCTGCAGGGAACCAGCAGCCAAACAGGGGATGAGATGAGCTCCTCCGAATACATCTCTGCTGATTTTAAAGCCTTTCTGATAGTCCCTGGAATAATGGTTTAAGGAGGTTCCATTTAACTTTAGAATAGTCCCATTTCAACACAAATAAGGAATTGTACATTCAAAAGCCTGTTAAAATGAAAATCTTTTTAGTGAATATTGTATTTTAAATAACACACAACACATTTTCTTAAAAAGAGAATATTTTATTCATGCATATTCAACACAGTTGCAAGGGTTTTTCTGTGTCCACAAAGTTCTAACATTTCATACCAGGGCACCAATATTTTTTCCAATCATTTTTGGGGGGAATAGAGCAAACAAATCCCTGAGTGAATCCTTGAGTATACACACCCCTCTCTGACTCAGAGAATTGGGCAGCAAAAGTCAGAAAACCCAGACAGAAGTGGCGTTTTACTGATCAGTTACGGGTCTCTGAAGAAAATACTTTTGACCTTCTTCCTTCTCCGTCTTTTTATCTACATTTTCTCTCCATCTGCGCTATATATTTTTACTCTCTACCCGTCAACCTTTGTTTTTCTGCATGTCTCTCTTACTTTTACAACTTAATTTCCTCTCCTGTTGATTTAAAATTGTTTGTTTTAAAACATTTTTATCATCTTTCCTGTGATAATAACAGCTTTATAGGCTCAGGTAATTGCCGACTGTGAAACCAAAATGCCAACAAGAGACAATATAAATATTTGAGTGATAAAAAGCTGTTCCCGTGACCTGGGCTGAGTAGAAAATTGAAAATGAAATAAACTGCGCCTATTGTGAATTTTCCATCCTGATAATTTTTCTTTCTTTGGAGGAGCCAGCCAATAAGAGCAAAGCTTTTGTTCCTGTTATCACACACTGTTCATTTGTCTCCCCGCCGGAAAGCCATGTTAAGATAACGCCATCCTATCATCTGATTGTCTTATCAAAGTTGAGACACAGCACCCCCAGTCACTCTGAACAATCAGTCAGCCTGGATGAAAAGGTTAAGTGCTCCAGACACCTCTTGTTAAAGTTTGTGGTCAAAATACATAGACAGCAGAAATGAGTATACACAGTGTTTATTACACACGCAATTTATTCAAGATTTATTTGTCACATGCCACTTTAAGGTGTTTTCAACAAACCATGTTCATGTAGGCCAATTTCTTGTGGCCTCCTCTCGGCATTTCAAGTGCAAGAGTGTGCAACCCTTACACAGCATTTGACACCAGGGTCAGTGGAATTGCCCCACTTGAACTAAAAGACATTTAGTTTGGTTTGGAAAGTGAAAACTCGAACACCATTAATTTGTTTGCTCTCCCACTAGTCATGACCACAGCAAATGCCATCACCTCAAAGAAGTGGTCGGCTGTCCTCACTTTTATTTGTTTGTTTCTTTGGAGGGTGTGAGAAGTTGTGGAGCGCGGCTGTAGCGGACATTGGCCTTGGGGGGGATGTGGGGACTCTCCAGAAGGAAGGCTTTGCAGCCAGAGAGCTATATGGAGCTAGCAAACAAGTTAGCTAGCGACGGAGGGGGGGGGGCGGGGGGGGTTTAGGTGGTGGTGGTGGGAGGGGTGGGGATTCATTTAGCCAGGCATAGCTGCTCTTGTTTGTGGTTGTCCCTGACAGCGTCGGCAACGCTGCTCCAAAGCACCTGTGTTTGCTCACTAGCTTTCCCCCAATCTGCTCGAAAAATGCTGTGAGCATGTCACATGGTGGCCAGATAGCCTGGGCACCATGGGAATACAAAAGCCGGGGCTTTTAGAACAGTTAATCATTAATGGAGGCCTCTCTTTTGTTCCCATTCAGTTCCATGCTGACAGAGGCTTTGATATTACATATGGCAGACAGGTCGGACGTAGATATAGCCAAGTACATCGACAGGAAAGTGCTTTCAGGTCACTTGAACCAGGGTGATGAAAGTAGACTATACGCAGCAAAGGAAAAGTGTCCTTCAAATGACAGCCATGCACATCTGCAGAGGACAGGGAGAACACAAAGGTCAATTTTATATAACATTACATAAATCTTATGTTTTTTTAGAAAACAGTAATTTGATTCTGCTATTGACTGGCAGAGGTGAGTTGCTAAGTAGCATCAATACATGCTGGTAGTAAATGGAAGCTCTATAATAAATTACACTGGAAATCTCATACAACCACACAAAAAAGTAAAAATAAGGAAGACAAAAGTCATGAATACATCATTGTCACTGATTGGCAGGATTGCAATAAACGGAACAAGTCTTTCATGGGATGGGAAGGCACTTTACTGACCCCACAATTAATTAACATGCCCTAATCTCAGTTTGCTCTCCATCTTGAACTGTCAATGAAAAGTCCTGGACTCATTTCACGCCTGTCAAAGTTGGCTTTAGAACAGCAAAAAAAAAAAAAAAAAGGCAATGCATGAACTTGCTTCTCACAAAGCAGGGCCAAATTTATCTTGGGGGGGGAGATTAGGTTTACACAGCCACATTCTTATAGCTAAAGCACTAAAAGGGTCAGAGACAAACTCTTATCTTCCATTTACCTCAGCATGCCAACGGTTCTTTATTGAAAGTTAGTCTTGACCCCACCCTAACCCCCAGTGCTAATAATACTGTATGAGAGTTGGAGAGGATGGTGGGACCACAAACATTTATGGCTGAAAATGCAGCACAAGAGCAGGCAAAGTGGCCACTCAACGCAGGATGCTTGGTGCGCCAAGAGTCAATCATTAACGTAGCACATTTAGCGATATCTGCTCTCTCGCACAGACTAGAAGTCAAAAGATAAATGAAGGTTGTGTTTCAGGGAATGAAGTAAGGCTCCAGCTTATGTGCTTTAGCAAACATACCAGCTCAGACGTAGGTTTCTTTTGAGACTTTTGTGGCTGGTTCTCAGGTCAGAGTATCGCTCAGACAATATGTTCTCAAGCTGACCAACAATAGAGAAATGAGTCAGGTTTATGTTTGTGTTAACATCAAAACTGCACTTCCTGAAAGCTATGTTGGCAAACTCTTTACCTCGCAAGCTTTCCCACCTCAAATAAACTGTAGTTACTCATATTTGTCTTGTTCTCTCTTGTTCTTTTATGAAAAACACACACACAAAAATCAAAACCCAAAGTTAATATAGTTTACAAAACTAGCAAAGAAATTTTAATTAATTTTTATTTATTAAACATTTTAAGGCTCATTAAGGGAGATGTACATCTTTTTTTTTCATTCTGATGTAACATGATAAGAAACTCTACCAGAAAATATAAACATCTCATATCCTCTTTGTCAAATGTGAGCGTCACACAGCCATAAATCTTTTCTTTCCTTACATGCAGCTTGACTTCACTACAGTGTGTTTATTTGCTAACCCTGGTCACCGATGATAAGGGCCATCGGTGTCCCCACACTGTAGCTCACAATCTCTCTTTAGTGACAACACGCCCATGTTTCTACCAACACATTTGCACTGTGCGTCCCACAATAACAGGAAAATAAAGAACAAAACATAGGTGCTAATAAATCCTGTGTCTCAGCTATGAGGAAATAAATTAGGTTGAGGGGAGTCAAAGGATGGGCTTAACAAGTGTATGCTTCAAACAAAAGTTCCTGTTTCAGGAGGGAAGGTGCATGGGTGATGGATGGCTTGGCAAACATAGTTGACATACCTGGCCAATGCCATGGGCCGGTCACAACCCAGCACTGAGAGGGACATTGTGTGAGTGTTTGAGTGTGTGTGTGTGTGTGTGTGTTTGTGTGTGTGTGTAGCTCTTCCACAGCTATCCCTCTTCCCTCTGAGGCTTCCTCTCCCTCCTCTCCTCCACTCGGGCCATGGGGATCACTTCAGTCAGCAGAGCCCTGTTTGACAGAGACACAGCCTCCATATAAATCCCATCTTCCTATTTATTTGATGTGCAGTTCTACTAGGACGCCTTCGATCCGTCCTCAGGGAGCCCGCATCTCAAAACACTCAAATAGTCTGGGTGTGGCGATAAGCACGGGGCTGGAATTATACTCCCAAATTCCCAAATCCTAAAAGAGCATTGTTCCATCACATTTTAAGACACATACATAGAAAATAAAAATGCCAGGTGGTATGAGCTTGTGAATTATTGCTATTTCTATTTTATATAATTTAACATTTTTATATAAGTGTGTTAAATGTAAAAGATAAATATGAAAAATTGAAATATATAAAGGAAAAAAAAATGTCCGGGATGCTCTTTTTCCATGAGTGCAGTTTGGAGCGTGGGAGACGGGTCAGTGCAGTCTGGTGGATGAGTGGTAGACCTTTATGGGGAACACCCAGGAATGTTTAGTTAACTCGCCCGTCGCATTCAAGCATGTGTGTCAAAGGTGTTTACAGGGTGTTGACATTCACACATTGGCAGAGAGGTAACGTGAATGGTATAGCCATGTCTGGCTGAGCTGGGCCCTGAAAGTGTTCAACAGAACTAAAATGAAAAAAAAAACATCTTGCTGTCAAAAATGTTTCTGTGGCATCATTTCAAAAATGATCAGCAAATGAAGAACTCGAAAACACCTCTGCAAGTCATTTTTATGTAAGCTGATATTCTTGAAACAAAACGTTCCTCTTACTGCAGCAGCATTTTCAGCTATAAACATTAAACATTACAATTAAAATCCTTTTTAATTGCCAGTAAATCTCATGTAATTGTGAATTGTGAAATATACATAATAAAGAGCACATTTTTTGACATTTCAATATTTTTGTTGGTATTTATTTTTTGTTGTTGTTCTTGTGCTTTATATTTTGTCATTAAATGATTTAATCATTATTTTGAATATATAATAATAGTGAAATATATATGCTTATACATATTTAGATACATTTAATTTTTCAAATGTAATTTTTATATTATAATTCATGATTTGTTTTACAAATTTGTCTTGCATATTCCTAAAAGCTTTAATTAATTTACTTTTAATTAATTGCAGCCTTTGATAAATGATCATCTTCAAATTCATATAATTCCTAGACAATTGATAATTTGTTGGATCAATAATACTAACTGAGCAAAAACTATTACATATTATGTGTATTTTTATTTACTTCCACAATTAAATAATAGTAATTTCAACACACATTAGATGTTAATTATCAAATTTCTTCTATATAAAATTTTAATTACATCCATTCATTGCTTTCCTGTTTTTGAGGTTATAATATAAATAAATTATAATTACTCTGACTGTAAATTTCATGGTGCAGTGATATGTGGTCCCACTGATAAAACTAACCTGATAATGTGGGGTTTAATTTCCCTTTATGTGATGGCTTAGCAATAAAACACAATTATCCCGTCATATATCCACTCATTGTAACAAAGAGCAAACAGCAGATATGTAAATATAAATGTTAAACACCTCGTCCCAACGAAACAGTGTCGCTATAATAATGATTAACATCTCCACAATTTTTAATATGTTTTCATGTTTTGATGTAGTCTAACATTCACTGCTGAGTAAAAGTGATTTCTTTCGGTATTTTTTTTATATATATAAATACTGAATAACTGTGAAAGGTTATTATAAGTGGTCATTTGAAAGCAAGATTAGAATATTGTTATATTCCACAAACAGAAAAATAAAAATACTAAAAATTAAAGTAATTTTGATTTTTTACAACTGTATGTATACTGCACAGTATATTTGAAGTATATCTGAAGTATCTCAACTTTGAAAATATTTGATTATATATTTTACTCTACATTACTAATACAAATGCTAAAAAACCCTCTTCACAGACACCCTTTGAGGAGGATATCTTTCTTCTGTAGTTGGTTGCCAAAGAGGCAACCAGAGCCAGTGAGCACAAGTCAGCATGTCAGTCTGTCTGTCTGTCTAGCTCTATGACCACCCACTGAGAGCTACGGGGCATGAAGTGAACAGCTCTAATCGTATCCTGCCAGCTTTATACTGACCTACAGGTGACAAAACACCTAACCTGTTAAAGTGCCTGTACATCCAATTACTTTAGGTCACATCACAATGACATTATAAGGGACTGAACCACACACTAGAACTCTACAGGTATCACTCACGCTGACATTGTTTAAGGTAATAGGAGGAGTGTTGTAAGTTTCCTATGACTCACACACGGCTCTTTTCTCCACCCATGAATGCTGGAAGATTGTAGGTCGGAGTGAACTTAAAAACGAAGTCCTCTCAACTCATAAATTACACGGCCATGGACAACCTTAAGCGGTGTTGAAATGCCTCGAACAGAGCTTTATTTCAGTGTTGGTGAAGCGTGAAGCTGAGAGCACCACCCCACAAGGAGCCTGGCTCTCACAGGCACAAATAAGACAGCTATTTATCTTGCCATACCTGAGGTCTGACATGCTGGCAAAACGCTGGTTGGTGGTGCACCAAAGGTGGATGTGAAAACAAGCACTTACTGTTTCTTAATGATGTTGCTCTTTGAGGTATTGCTTCCACAACAGGCCATACCTTTTTTTGTGATTAACGCCCCAGGATACCTTGCCAAGGAATGAATAAAGTCTGGTCTTAGAATTAAAATTTTCTGTCCCATACAAAAGGTTTTTCCTTCCTGGGACCTGTCTTGGCACAGCTACTGGCACTTTGAAATTTGATCTGATAGATTAAGAGCTTATCCATTAGAATAAACCACTGTGGCATTATCATTGGTTGTGTTTTCACTCTGGTGAAAAAAGACCCATTTTCCTGCAGCGTCTATGTGTGTAGGTTTTAATTTTAGCTGCACGTAACCCAAAATGTTGCAGATAAGATTGTGACTCTTTTCATATACATTATAACTCTTAGAAAAAGTATAATTATATATATTTCTTAAATTTGACAGCGAAAACACAGCCAGTGGATCCCTTTTCTCAAAGGTTTTTCTTAACAACATCATATTGTGTAGAAATCATCCTCAGTCTGACCACCCAGGGGGTCCCTGACACCACAACCTTTACAAAGGGGGATGGGCGTGTGTGTGTGTGTGAGTGCGTGCGTGCATGTGTGTGTGTGTGTGTGTGTTTGTATTTAGGCAAGTGTCTGCTCACATGCATGAATATGCTCCTTCATCTTATGTGTATTGATCCCACTGTGACATCCCGCCACTTTTTTTTTGTTTGTTTGTTTGTTTGTTTCAGATACATTTACTATTGTTATTTTATTCCTGGTAGACTTCAACAGGGAACCATGCTACTTGCATTTCCTGCCACACAGACAACATTAGATGTATTGAGTGTGAATACACATTCAGGAAAGAACTGGCCAATGTACAAACACAAACCAACAAACCAAAACAAAAGAACACAATATGGATCCTTCTCTCAGCCAGAGCCACTACACTCTTGCTCTGTTTGCCCTCTCTTCTCGCTGGAGTTGCCATTAGGTCATATAATGACCGCATCTCATTTCTCCCTCAAGAGCCCTCGGAGGCTTTCTGCCTTCGGCTGGAAAAGTACATCTTTGTCAGGTTCTAGAAATGGGACTCCTCAATATTTATTCCTTTTATACACACTTTGATGTTTGTCACTTTCCAAATCCAACTTTTCTCATTTTCATTGTGAATGACACTGACGCGAATTGCTCTAAAAGTGTCAGCTTATGCAAAAACCACATGGGTATCGTTATCGCACTCTGTGCTTGACTTGTGCTGCCTCCTCTAAGAAGAGAAGAGGGGTCAGCCGTTATCCCCCTCCCCGGCCGCCACCCTGCCTTTTATGGCAAAGTGAGAGCGATTCAGCCCCTAAACGAGTACACATGCGAAGGTGAACAGAGATACACGGGCGATAACCAGTCCAATTAGACAACACCATCATGGCAGGCAGAATGTGGACAGATAAATGACCATACAGTATGGCGTACAATGGGAATTAAAAGTATAGGGCAGCTGGGCTCTTATCTGGCCGGGGAAGAAGAAACCAGGCAACAAAGGGAGGCCTAAGACTAAGAGGCTTGATGCATGGGAAAGCCATGGGCCGGCCATTGTGGCTGCCCTTCTGCTGAGCAAATAGTCCAAACTGTTCATTCCCCATCTCCCATTCTCTCGCCGGTACATTGTTTGTGTCCTTGCATTTCATTCTGACTGGGGAAGATTGCTCTCAGGGCCAGTGAGCAAACAGTCCAGAAAAGAGCCAGCTATCTCCTGCCGTTCCCAGGAGAACTAGCATTTTTATTTCAGCTCCAAGCTGTCAAAGGATTGGAGAGTTTATGTCAGGATCCTGAATTAATTGCTTTAAGCCTCGGGGCCGACGCCGGCGTTTTTATCACCAAATGTTCGGTAAAATGTTTCCTAGCAAATTATGCAGCAACCCCCCCACCCCAGCTACCCACCCACCATTGCCCCTCTCAGTCACCAAACATTTGGTATTGGATACATACAGGATGAGTTTCTGCAACACAAATGATGTGTTTAGTTGTTGTGACAGCACAATGGCGTGAATGGTGATGGGCTATAGCACGGCTGTCAAGGATTTGGTGGAATGAAGGCAAACAGCAAACTTTTGTGTGTGTGCTTTTTTTCTCTCCCTCTCCATGACGGTAGGTACACGAGCCAAGCTTGGCAATAAAATGAGTAAGCTTACAGATGCCTCAATAAACCATAGCTGTTCAGACATTTGGTGGACCGGGCTTTAAAAGCTCCAAACTGTCCTCTGAACTGCCAAACTGACTTCAGAACCGTCTGTCATCTTCATATCCATCCCATGATGCTGCTCATTTAATAACTATACACAGTATAGCATATATTTGGAGCTGCAGCACTCTTATATATGCTTGCAAACTATATATCCAACCCAGCTCCATTTAGGAATTACTTCAAACAACCAATTTTTTAAAAAAAAACAAACGTTGTACTAAATTTCCTTGCAATGACTGCATTAATATCTGTATTGTTTATAGTGAAAATTACGCAATTGATACAGTTGATAACTTTTTGGCTCTTCACACATAATTGGGTCCAGTGTATCAATCCCAAATATCCCATTAATCATACGCAGAGTATTTTTTTGCGGTTTTTACAAACATCATTATGTTGGCATATCTCGCTATTGTGTTTTCATTCTCTGTTGGCTCTTAGGTGAATGGGCCAAAAAAAACACAGAAATGGGTGGCCCAACAGTTCCAGTCTTCAGAGCCACACATCAATAACTGAACCTGGAGCCGCCATCTGGACTTTGCTTTTCTTTACACAAATGCATCTGACGGAGTGGTGGACCATTGTATTTGCATATTAAAAGCATCAGTAATATTTCACAAATGACACACGATGCTGTGCTATTTGTATACATAAGCCCTTTAACAAACTACCTGTCATTTACCTATCACTATGTGTAATAAATCAAGGTGGTGGTCCTCTGATCTAAATACTGATATGGAGATAATCTCAAAATAAAGGCATCTGCTTCCACGTGTAAGGTTTGCATATGAACGGAAGTCCATGTGAAATTTGCATCGATACATAAACGCAACTGTCTTTGACACTATGACCTGAAACAATGGTTGGTTGTAACAAGTCTGAACCCACAGCTAATTTAACTGTAACCAAGGGCGTTGCAAATCCACCACGATATACAGTCTGTGAACATTTCACACAACATTATCTTTCAGTTGGGGCACTTCAAGATGAGGGTATCCCAGCTCAGACCAATAAATCTGCCGGTTGACTCCTTAATCTGAAAGGATATTAAGTGACAAACACCGTGATGTTTCTGTCAGCGTCAAGCAGGCGAGGGTTAAATAGTGTGTATCAGGGGACTACTCTGCAGTGGGGGAAACACACAGGCCTCATCCTTCACCATAATCTGCTCAACGGCCCTATAGACACCTCCCAGCTTTCCTCAATCCTTCAACTGAGCATCCGCCTTTCCATTATAAATAACACAGCCATTTATATGGGATTAAATTGGGGATTAATTTGATTCAAGTCAGGGTATGGGAATTCATTAACGGGCTGACAGTGGCGCTATACATGGGGGGAATTTAATTTGAATCCCCCAAGGGAAGCACTTTGAGGCACTGGGGCCGTGTTGAAATGGAGGTTTTAAAGACAAGGGGGGATATTGTTCCACACTTTGGTTTGGACACTTGTAAGGTGGCGCTTTATTGCTGTTGATGCGTTGTTATCACATTGAGAGCAGCAATACTATTAGGCGAGAGTGTTCCTGAAATAGATCAGGATGGAAAGAGAAGGAGATGGGCTTGAATGGAGGGAAAGCTTACCCTCAGATGTGGCCTCGTCTATCTGCATGGATCAAGAATAGTTCTTGACACTCTCATGGCTGCGAGGAAGTAAACGTAGGTTTTTCACACAGATTTGGCTCCCGCTCATATGGTATTAAAATGAGCACATTATTTGAATGTCAGTGATTCTCATGAATGTTGAAATGGCATATCTATCGTGGCCATTCCTGACAAGCTGTGTGGTGTAAAGTAAAGGCATTAAATTCAAGTCGGGTGCAGATTACAGAATTCACCCCTGCAGAACACCATCCTGGCATTCACTAAATTGGACAAGTCCCATTGTAAGATAGCCTATCACAGTGCACATGTCTGCATGGGAGAACATATGCAGGACAAAATATTCCGTAGTTTGTTATTCCGAGGACAGCACTGGGGGCACATGGGCTTGTTTGCCTTTGCCGGGAGAGGAGATTGGATTGAGGGTTTAAATGAATCGCTGGCGCACCACGTTTATAGGTTTCATTAACTTTTAATGAGTTGGGTGTCCTTCGCTGTGATTGGCTGGCAACGCTTTGCCTTCACTTCCTGGAACTGGAGCTGAGGGGGAAGTGAGGAGATATTGCAGCGTGTTGGCTTCCATGTTATGGCCATGTGCTGCTGAATGGGCCACACTGGGTGGAAATGGGTCAGAAAAGGGGATATAATGTGGTACTATTCCAAAGCAGAAGCCGCAGATATCCATCAGCACTGGCAACTGCTGAATCTAAAACTTGGAGGTATCGAGTCTCAAGGGGAATAAAGAAACCTTGGCAGATCAATCACCGCCAAGCAGGCATCCCTTTACCACAGCTGACTGACATATCGTTTTATGGTAGCTTTGCCAACAAGGTTTGATCTCAAAGACAGGCATGAGACCCACTGGGAAATGCCTGTGGAATTACCAAAGAGGAGCTAGAAGCGTGTGTGCACACAAATGTCCACCTTTGGCTGCAGTGAACCAGAGCAATATATAACTTCATATTTTGAGCATCTTCAATCTCCATGCAATATAGTATCTTTCTGCCTGGTTGATCACACATCTTTTATCTTGCATGGAGGGTTTTTCTGTACGCTTTATGTTTCTCCTAGAAGAGCTAATCTCCCCCTCCAGAGTGTGGCTGAGCCTCACTTCAGCACTCCCCCAGAAACAAAAGGCTTTGCCTGTCATCTCCATTTTATCTCCATCACACTGACATAAGATGGAAAGTTCTTCTTCCTCACATTTACATTATCCTCAGCAGCCCTGATTTCCTGTTGCTCCCCTGTTGTTTTGATAAAGGTAAGGGACTGATTTCTCTGCCATTAGCATGATGACAGACCTTTGTTGCAATATTTTACAAGGATAAACACTTACCATCCATCCACTTCCAGGCATATAAAAGCAGCAGGGTAGTGAGAGGCACCCCGTCCTGGCCTGAATAGATCGCCTTTAGGTCACTGCATGTCCCACCAGCTGCTGCCTCACAGTACTCAATGGGCATTGTTGATGAACCTCTCTCTCTCTTTCTCTCTCTCTCTCTCTCTCTCTCTCTCTCTCTCTCTCTCTCTGTCTCTGTCTCAGGACATGAAGGAGTCCTACACTGGAATGTCACATAGTCGTGTCAGAAGAGTGCGGACACATCACAGTCAGCAGCCGCATTCTCACCCTGTCCATCCTGCCATCTTTCTCACTCTCTCTCTCTCTCTCAAACACACACACACACACACACACACCTCCTCTTTTCCATCATAACACACCGCCAAGCTGACCCTCATACTTCCAGATTCACAAAATAACTGCCACATCTGTCGGTTTTGTTGAATGTGAAACTCAACTCAAAATTGTGAGATGAAAGTTTCATCTTTAGCAATAAGAATCATGTATAAATCTGCTTGCTTGTTATGAAATGTATTTGCCGCTGAGAGAAAAAAAGGCCAAAGTAGAGAGAGGAAAAGAGTCCCATTTTTGTGTGTGTGTGTGCACACAAGGGAAAAAAATGATATCAGAGTATGTATAGATCTTTGGCACACATCTGTAAATCCCTGATTATACTCTAGAAGGATATTTCAGGATATGAGCGAGAACAGATTTCTCTGAAAGTTGGTTTCTACTCCTTCTATCAGATTGTGTAAAATATCCTTTTTGCACTACAAATAACATCCAACCATTTAGATATTAAATGTACTTTTTAGCAATATTTAGTTTTATATAATGTCATTTAAAAAACTTGTGAAAAACTAGTTAATTTTTAACTTTCAAATCTGCCAGGGGTCCAGTTCAATTTATTCAGTAATGAAGCATGGTATTGGTATAATTATATAAGCATGGTATAAGACATTTTTTCAATTGTTTTAATTTCTTTATTATAAAAAGAATACAGAGGATATTTAAACTAAATTACTAAACCCAGGATTTGTATGCAAGGCCTGCTGGAAGTCCAAATACACAGTCAAACTATGTGAACAACATCTCAAGACAAGACCAAGTTAGTTTCAGTTTGAATTCTGATGTTAAATTATTTTACATATTTGTCCAATGTGCAATTTTAGTTTAGTTCATATTCTGATTTAATGCTTTGCTGGAAATACTGAAAATAATCTTTAACATGACTGCAGACATTTATGCAAATGTATTCATTTTTCTACCTAATATTTTTGAGCCTACAATATGACAACATGCAGGCAGATCATGCATTTTACTGCTTCCTATTACAAATTAGGATTGCAACTTACTTTATAATTTTAATATCGATATATTGCAGAGAATTAAATAGCTTTAATTACTGTAAAAGCTGTTTTCAAAACGTGTTTACTTTATTTTCACCTTTGGTTGTACGTTCATTCTATCCAATTTCCAATACAATATAGACAATAATAGGTAAAAGAGAATGATGACAGCAGCATAATAAAACTGCAATACCACAGCTGCAAGACGCCAAAATAATGATACAATTTCACGGTTAACAGGAATTCTATTTTAAACATTTTCATTCAATACTTAAGTTGTTTCCTTAAATCTGACAATAATAATAAAGTCTGCTTTTTCCCATATACATTTCGAAATCAAACAATAATAACTAATAGCCTAATAATTAACTAAGGCCTAAATGCATTCATCGACTGTGGATACGTGCGGAGAAGACTGGAGGCACAGACGCTGTAGATGGACTGACAGGATGACGGAGCGTCACACCGGGACGAGCCGCCTGCTGAGAAACCATGGGTGGCTTTGAGTTTTGACTTTGTGGTCCCTTTAATATACTGAGGGACGGCAGTTTGCCTTGCTAAGATATGGGATTAGGAGTATTTCTGGTGAAAGAGGAGTTAAGTCGGGCTAGTGTGGACGGTCCCTCCCCTGCAAAAGGCTGAGACAGAATTACAGCTTGTTGGACCGGTGTCCCGCCGTCGCCATGGAGACAGATCTACTTGGGTGTTCCAGTCCGCGGGCTGCAGCGCATAGCCTAGGTGCGGCAAACACCCTGCTGTAGGCATATATAGCACCATCCGACTCCCTGAAATAACTACACCCGATTAATATACACATAGGCCTATATATAACATAATATGTCGAGCAATTACCGCTGATTGAAGACTCTTTATTATCAGGGCGATGGCACGATTGATTACCAAACTATCCTGCACAGATAGGCCTACTGCTCCAGCTTCTGCACTCCTGATGGGTATTTTCATATAATTTTTCAAACATTTTTACATATACGTTAGGATTGCTGGCGCGTTTACCCTGCTCTATTCAGTTGACGCCCATGGGTGGATGTGTAGTCTATATGGCTTATAGGGGTCTGAGTCATGCATTGAAAATATAGGCCCAAACTCGCCTATGCATTAAGTTGCATCGCTGTAGGGAAAATGTCTCACTTTGTAAGTCTGTTGCAATACATGACACGAGGTGTTGTTTAACTTCATGGAAGAAAAAAAGAGGAAAATCGCGTATTGCAACTGTGTTTCTTCTAAAAGCTGAATTCTGAATAGCAGGCAATTATTATCTGCAGAATATAATTTCTCGTTTTTATGCATTATCGCTTTTAACAAAACGTTATCATATTTCTTTTCCATTTATTAATCACTACAGATATCCCGTCGATCACCTGCAACTAGAGTCAGACTGCCCTACAAACAAAAAAAAATGCGTCTGAATGCTTTGTGTATATGGGAGAAAGGGCGGTCTGATTGTCAGGCCTTAATCAAGAAAGATGCAAATGCGACCATGAGAAATGCAGAGAAATCAGGTTAGCGGAGTAAAAAGGATCAACAGGCTGGACCCGTCCTTTATTCGGTTGCTATAACAACAGATGTGCTTGTCTGATGATGGTGCGTGTTAGAACAGTGAGCCAGGAGCTGCAGAGGTATCCTTCCCTGTGTAGGCTAAGTTAGGAGATGGGGAAGTGATGTGGCCTCTGCGCACTTCTGTCCTCCAGTACAGATTGAGGTTGGTTACCTTTGAACCGCCAAAGCTCCAAAAGGCCATTCCCATCTCAGTGTGCACGGTGGAGGGCTTGACTGAGGTTATCCGAGCATCAAAGTATCTGAGGAGAGCCGCTTCAGGATGCAGTTGTTTAATATTGGTTAATGGGTATTATGAAAGGGGCTCTCCATCTATCTGAGATTTAACTGAGACAGTTTTGAAATTTGTTGAACATTATTTTTTTTTATATTTGTTCACTATTTTCTCGGTATTAGGCTATTATTATCATTATTATTGTTATTATTATTATCATTACAATGTATTTTCAATGGGACTTTCAATAGGATTTTAATACATAAAATCGGATATCAAACTTCAGATTTGTAAACAGAAAATTCACGTGCATTCATTCATATTACTTGATGCATAATGCTCATTTATTCAATTTTTACCATCACAATTACAATTGAAAATGTATCATTGAAAATATATTCTGAAAACAATCTTTGTGCACATGTTTAAATAAAAATAAATATAAAAAGCCTTCAGCAGCAGTGTCATCGCTGCAGCAAAGCTCGCTTTCATGACATCAGTGCAGCAACAATTCTATCAATCAGCCGCACACTGCAAAAAATATCCAACTTAACAAGCTATTAAATCCATATTGAGTCTCATATTTTTCTGCATAAGTGAAGAGATCCTCCAGTTTCACCTGCCTCCTGTGTAAAATCAATGAGACTTTTCTACAATAAAGTTTTGTTTTTTTTTTTTTTTTTTTAGAAAGCTCTGTCTTGTTAGATGTTTTTTGTTTTGAGATATCATCCTCACTGGGGGGGAAAAAGTGTCTCATCCTCTGCACATTTTTTCAATCCTCTCTTAACATTTTATCACTGAATCAGCTGTGAGAATAAATCACTTGTTATAGTGTCAGTTTTGCTTCTTTTTTTTTTTTTTTTTTTTTTTGCAGTGCAGCAGTGCAGATCTCTCTCCATCACGCAACTCCAAGACACTTGAAACTTGAAGCAAGCTCTATCACACAACCTGCAGATCCCCTCAGCTTTGCACCACCCTGTCGTGAAATCCAATACGTCTCCTTCCTCGTGAATTTAAGATATCAGCCTCTGCCCCCCTCCATCTCCATGCATGTCCGGGAAACGGCCAACAAACCGCATCTCCCTCCATGTAACAAATAAAGATTTTTTTGTAGAGAGCGTTATAGAAAAATAAAAAGGTTCATACCTGTGTAAAATCGCCGGTGCTTGTTGTTGGCAAGCCACACAGGAGCCCATTGTAGAAGCTCGCCTTCTGCCTTCTGCAAAGGGCTCCAGACATCACGGCATTTATTTGAGCTCAAACTCTGTCACTGTTGACTTTAGCACAAAGCAAAGATTTCACTGCCCCGCTAGTTAAAAAAATGATTATTTTACAGAGATATCGATCAGTGTGCTATAAAAAAAATCAGCTTAGCATTATATGTCTAAAATGAATAGAACGAAATTTAATGTCTGTGTAAATTTACAGAGCTGCGTTGTCCTATTCAAAGTTTACACTTGTGCAATTTGGTTTGTGTGTGTACTCTTCCTATATGTGGGCATAGCCTCCACTCTATTGTTTACTGGCTTTGTTTATTCGCAGATCACGCTGTTTAAAGTACGATCTGTAAAGAGGGTCTGGAGAATAAACGCACACTTTAGGCCCTACGTGTTCAGAAGGCGAAGGGGTGTCATTTTGGTATAAGGGGAGCAGAAATGTCCCCCCGGCCTTGGATTTGAGCTCAGCAGGGAAGAGAAGGCAATGAAGAAAGAGGAGGGGAGGGAAGAGAGGGGGGGGTCGATTCATTTGGACGACAACTAGCCTATCTTATCTAACAAGATGGGAGGGTCCAACTACTTTGAAAATAGGGAGTAGACAATGGACCCCCAGATTGTGGGGAGAGAAGTTAGAGCATCACATTCAGGCGGCTCTGTTCCCAAATCAGCCCCCTTTTCCAGCAACTATTCTCCTGCGCCACGGGAGGCTGTTTTATGTGACAATGACACTTAATCTTATTCACTGATCTAAACTTTGCAGTGTGTGTGTGTGTAGGAGAGAGAGAGAGACTGTGTGTGTGTGTGTGTGTGTGTGTGTGTGTGTGTGTGTGTGTGTGTGTGTGTGTGTGTGTGTGTGTGTGTGTGTGTGTGTGTGTGTGTGGTAGGGATCAACCTGGGTGACTGGCAGGCAGGCATGATGTTTGAGTGACAGTTTGAACCGTGTGTGTCACCCTGTATGTGTGGGGGAATTTAAATGGCTGATTGAATACATAAACTGTACATAATCATTATGTGACCAACTCTTTCTATCAGCGATGTGAAATTGGACATTGTGGGCATTAAAGTGAGCGCGGTTTTTAGGGTTGATTGCATGATGATTTCTGAGAAAAAAAACTGTATTTTATTTTGGAGCATTTTTGGAGTAGAATTAGTTTTTCTGCTTTCTAAACCTGCTTCAATTGTTGTCGCTTTCATCACTTTACTTCAAAATTATTATGAAGTGTCAGATGTGTTAAATATGAAAATTAATATAAAATATAAAATTCTCAATTTGTATTTGGGATTAATAATATATTTGTTGTGCTTACATCATTCTGAGTGACAAATTGAGAGTATTGTACACAGTTTTGTCCAGCAAAACTATTAAGAGTTGAGACTATACGCCTTATTACAACAACCCATGGATAAGAATAATTTGCACAAAAATCAATAGTATTGTGAAACTTGTATGTACTAATATGGAATTCGTTTGTGTTTTTATGTGTCATAAGAAGCCAAACCTTGATTTATGTGAAAAATAAAAAGCCTATTACCTCCTGTCAGATCTTCTACTTAACAAATATTTGTTTTTAAATTTTGTTTTTAATGTAAGTTAAAGTAAATTATGTATTATGTAATGTAATCTTTATGTGAAATATTTCCGCCTACAGTTATAGTTGCTTTAATTTGAACTGATGTATTTAGTCCTCCCTCAATAGGAAAACTATAGCTGTAAACACCGTTTAATAATGGAGCTTTATTACTACTACTACTACTACTATAATAATAATAATAATAATAATAATAATAATAATAATAATAATAATAATAATGGTCAACACATCATTTTCAGAAACAAAACCAATAACACTTTAATATAGATTCTGCTCTTGTCACTACAAGAATACACATATACAAGCCATAAATAGGAATTACACAAATGATTGAAGAAATCCTGCGAGGCATTTAAATTCATTTCGGAATCCAGTTACGCAGATGTAGGCTATTTTACAGCAAGTTGTTGTTGTTGTTGTTGTTGTTGTCTTTGGGGTCCATTCCTGAAGCCGACTTCAACAGATCTCGTCACATTATCATTACTTTTAATTATAATTATCAACATCCTCTCAAAATAATTAGGCTACTAACAAACTCGACAACTAAAACGGTGGGAAACGTCAAAAATATTTGAAATACATATTGTACACAAAGTCTATATTTTTTTGTTTTTACAAATGTACAAATTGAAGGGGAACAAAGTCCATTTCGGATGGAAGGGTTAAAAGTTTATGAGGAATTCATGATTGGCCTGGAATAGACGCCTTGATAGTAAGTTGTGTCAGGTATGGATGAAGAATCCAGACCGGCTTTCCCAGCCATGGGGCCCATGGAAAGAGCCCCGGCCATGGGGGAGCCATAGCCGGAGTAATGCATCACCTGCTCGTAAGTCTTTAGGTCCATTTTGTGATGCTGCTGCTCCGAAGACATGAGGTTATTGATGGAGAAGGGGTGGTTGAAGGAGTAGTGGTGCTCCGGCTTCAGGTGCGCTTCGTGCGCAAGGACCGAGTGATGCTGAGACATGAGGTGCTGCCCCTGAGACACCGGGGAAGCGGCCGCGTGCTCCGGGCTCAGGGCCTGGCTCGTCTTCATGTCCGACAGGGACCTTTTGTGTTCGCTGGAAGAGGAGTTGGAGTGCGGCGACTCGTTGCCGTTGCAGCTCTCTGAGCTGCTGTTGGAGGAGCCGCCGTCTCCCCCTTTACGGCCGGGATCCTTCATGGTCTTCTTGTCGCACTTGAAGCGCTTCTGCCTCCTCAGGTAGCAGCCGTTCTCAAACATGTTCCCGGAGTCCGGGTGGAGAGTCCAAAAGGAGCCTTTCCCGGGTTTATCCGGGGACCTCGGCACTTTGAGGAAACAGTCATTGAACGACAAAGAGTGGCGAATGGAGTTCTGCCAGCGCTGCTGGTTTTGTCGGTAAAAAGGGAAGAGGTCCATTATCCACTGGTAGATCTCGGCCAGAGTCAGCATCTTACTGGGAGACTGCTGGATGGCCATGGTGATGAGGGAAATGTAGGAATACGGGGGTTTGGCGTGTGTGTAGCTCCTGCGGTAGGTCTTAGGGTCTCTGGACCTGTTGATGTTAGACTGTCCGTATATGGGGCTCATGGCGTTCATGTTGGTGTAGGATGTCAGGGCGTTCATAGACGCGGGCTGCGCGGTCATTGGACTCATACTGGGGCTCAGGGCTGCGCTCATGGCCGTCATGCCTGCGCCCATTCCGTTCATGGCTCCGGTGCCCGGTGACATGCCGGTCATGGAGGGGCTCATGCCCGTGTTGACGTATGACATGTTCATGGAGTTGGCCGTCATGTTGGCAGTGGTGCTCATGCCGGACATGCTCATGTAGGTATTCATAGAGTTCATTCCCAGGCCCGTGTTCATGTTGCCAACCGAGGTGTAGCACTGTCAGAGAGGGAAAGAGACACTCATCAGTTTCATCTGGCACAAACATTACAGGAATAAATACAACTGTAATTGCTAAACACACGTCTTAGTTTTTCTTTAATCCAAATAAAAGCAGAATGATAGCATTAATTCAAAATAAATTAAGCATTATTTTAATGCGCACTGGCTCGTAAATGTCCACATGGTTTTATAAACCTAGCTCAGTTTGTGTTAAATGCGTATGAGCATGTTTGATATGTTAAAGGCAGAAGCTGTGTCTCAGATATGTCTTAAGTTCTATAGCTGTAATGTTTAAGGAGCAGGATTGCGTTTATATTTGGTTTGACATTGATTGACATATATATAGAGCTGTATTCGTTCTTTCGCTCTCATTATGTTATAGCTCTTGTTTGTTATGTTTTGTAGTGTCTTGTAAGCCATGCGGGCTTCAGTGAATGACATAAATACATTACAGTAACTGTTACAGTATCGGCGTTTGCCCTCGCGAGAAATTGTTTCAATTTTTTTTTTTTTTAAATACAGCTGCATGTATTGAAGCATGTATGTAATGCCACTGTTAGGCTATGGCAAGTAAATGATGCCGATAATTCACTAAAAATGTACAATGTCGCTGAAAAATGTTGACACCTAATATAGAACTGTGCTCGCACACACAAAAAAAACGCGACTGCATCACAAATATTTAAATCAATCTCCCCAAAATCAAACAGCTCAAATGTTTGTTGAGTGGAAACATGACAAAAAAAAATCATCTGATTTAGTAAAGATACGTATAGACTTATGAATTATAATCCGAGTGAAAAGTTTCCCCCCCTACATGTCAAGCAACTTTGTTAGGATAGTGCGCTGCGTGGAGATGGGGGAGGATTTGGAGGCGCCTCAAGTCAATATTTGATCACAAAGTTAATATTATCTCAGGGCTAATATTGAGTTGTATAAAATGGGATCGGCTTTAGACGGGAAAAAATATATATTTAAGGTACCCACCTCGGGCTCTCCGTAGTAGGTGCTCCAGTCGGTGTGTTCGTGTCCTTCCATTTTAACTGCTCCAAGCATCATGGAGGACTTTCACAAAGCGTCTCCCAGCAGAGGAAAAGCCAAAAGTCTCTCTAATAGCAGGTGACTGGGGACCACTGAGTGTATTTGGGTCGTCGGTGTGTCCCTTCGTCAAAGACTGGCGCATGTGTGTCTTATGGAGCCAGCCGTGAAATGCGTCTGTCAGTGACTGGAGTTCAAATGACGCTCCGTGCTGCCTGTTAACGCTGTGATATAGCTCTGTGCGCTAGGCAAGCCTCCAATCCCTACTTCTACGCCTTGGGCCCTATTTGAATAATCTCCTCGCACCTAGGCGTGAGACTCCTCAAGCTTCCCCCCCACCCCCACCCCAATTGTACACCTGCGCTGACTGAAAAGAACAGTTTCATATGAAAAGCTTCATTATAAACTAATCTTATTGTATTTCGTCTGAGTCAAAAAAAAAGAGCTAAGAAAAAAAAAGAGGAATGTTTGGCGCTCTTCCTTGGTGTGCTTTTCATTACGCACATCCTCCAACGTGCTTATTCCACTTCAACTGAGCTAAAATCATTTTTTATTATGCTGCGTTCAATGAATTTATATCCTAAGCCTATATATAACTGTTAATAATTTTACACCAACAACACTGTTAAAGAGCTTGAAAACGTTTAAGAATTAAATATATTCCTAAAGAGAGACGTAGTAGAATGCGTTTTAAGGAATAGCCTACATTTAGTTAAAAGAAACCATTAATTAATAATAGTGTCATATTATCAGTGTTCTGTTGCTGTATAAAGTCAGTCAGGCTTAAACCAGGAGGTATATTCAGCTGTGAATGAGATACTCAGTTGTAATATTGTATTTTTAAACGCCTGCAGCTTTAACTTGCAGATAATTATGATCTTAAGGCTTGATGAGGGCCATAGACTGCTGTGGTCCATTCAAATGGTTTAAAACGGGTTATATTACAGTGAATCCAAAATCCAGTTAAGAATATCCCCACTTCTCCCCAGCTGTTATTCAACTATGTTCTAATTAAGAGCTGTTGGCATCTACAGAGCCAATGTCACCAATATTAGCACAAAGCGACATTTTATCCTCTTATATTTACCTACATGACTGAATTACTGTTTTTTTATGTAATGTATGAACTGAGAAACAGGACACATGGCATAGAAACAAGGTCACACAATTATATGTCTGAACAGTAGACTAACACTGAGACTAACACACGCAAAAAGAGAATTCAAATGAAGAGAAAATAAACAACTAAATAGTTAAACACAGCACATAGAGAGTCACAGGTCTAGATGGTTCTTAGGGATTTGAGCCGATGTCTTAACACATATACAGAGGCCCCAGGGTCCTATAATGAAGGAGCTGTAATTCGCCCACTTAGCATAATATTTCTCCACCTGGTCTAAAAGAGAGACCCTCATGGGCTGCTACAACACCCAGATAAGAGAAGCACACACTGGTTGGTGTTGGGGTGGTCGCCTTCCATTCTGTGAATATGAGCTTTTTTGCCCAGAATAAGAGATGTCTGGACCCAGTCTACTGAATTACTGTTTCTAAATGCTTTAATTAGTGTTAGTGCATAGCTTCAGAGCGCCCTCTCTCGGTTATTGTCTCCAACTGGCTCTGTTTGTGGCACACAGGACAACCTGATTCTTTCAAATAAAGCGTGTGTGAAGAATTTTAAATCGATGGAATTTGTGTACATTTTCTCAGTGTTTTTTGGCACTAAATGGATCTGAGAATAATTCAAGCCAGAGTAAACAGGGATGCAGTGGAAGCAATCAACTCCCAGACTAATCTCCCCTCCGTTTTTATCTGCTGAATTGAATATACAGTGCATATTCATCCTAATAATGGCAGTTCAGAGTGTGCGTGATAGTAGGTAGATTCATTTTTGCTCATATGTTTTTTTAATGACGCTTTATAAATGATGAAAGTTTACTTAAATATCTTTATCCACCGTCTCTGCAGGCTATCAGCCGGGCCGGGCCCCGCGGTGTTGAGGCCCTTAATTCTCGCAGCTTGTACAGTATTTGTATGACACAAACATCAAGGTGAGGCTACAGTCCGGTGCCAGCCACGTGTCAGTGGTTGTACATCTATTTGACTGCATATTTACGCAAGAGCATAACTATCAGTATAGAGCCCCATTAGTAAAGGCGAGTAAACCTGTCTTGTTGACGAGGGACTAACACAGTCTGCTTAACTTGGAAATGAGATCATGAGAAAAAGCTCTGTGTGTTTGAGGATTGGGGATTGCACCGGCGGAGAGCTTTCTCGGCTTGAGTCCGTCAGTACAAGTTTTTTTTTATTATTATTATAAATACATATATTATCGTTATTAAAAAGGAAATATATTCATAATGATAAAAAGTTGGAAACAAATAATCATCCAACAATTACGTATTTTTATGGGCAGATATGTCAAAGTGTTGAAAATACAGTTGTATTTGTAGGTCTTCATGTAAAATATCTCATACATTCATGAATAATGCAATATATGTTCATAATTTAAAATATGAAACATCTCAGTTTCACACTTATTCTGTTTCATACAAAAATAAGCCTAAATTGTCAACATTTATGTGTGTTACACAAGCCTGTGTGATGTTTGGCAATGTCAGAAAATTTATGACACTGAACTGACCTAAAATCTCCTGGTAGATATTTCCTTATTTTGTTCTTGGCTGTTAGTAAAGTATAAGCTAATTGATGGCTTGAAATGGAAGGCGTACGTGTGTGGTTATTCCAAAGTTACAGAAACCAAATCCTCAGTATTTTCAAATGGTCCTTGACCTGTATGACATTATGTTCCTGAATGAGACATGTTGCTAATTCCATGGTTAATCATCAACCTGCCCAAGTCCCCTCACATGGGTGAAGGTCACATTTGGGATTTAGTCAAAAAACAAAAAGTGCCACATGCAGTTGCTCTATCGATTGTATATTTTTGTTTTTTCACATTTGGTGTAATTCTCTGCTCATATACAGAGTATCCCTTTATTATATCTACCTTTTCACGTGGGGTATAACAAAATTGTTGAATGCTGTGCTGTCATGTTGGAGATAAATCCTTTTATTTGACTCTCAACTGTCTTCTGCCAGTTAGTGTCAGACACCAGCTGTAATGGGAGATCATTGGGTGTCAGTTTGACAAAGTCTAGCCTGTGTCTCATACTCTAAATAACAGTAACTTGGCTCTTCAGTGTTTCCTGTTTGGCTTGTCATTGCAGGAAATATCAAGCATCACTCATAAAGATTTTTTTTTTATATATACAAAGCCCTTTTTTATAAGGTTTGTGCATAACAACAAACAAAATGTTAGTGGGGATGATGTGATCATGTTAAAGATATCACAAGGGTAGATCATCAAGAGCTTGTATAACAACTCTTACTTTAATTCTAACTATTTAAAATTTCCTTCATCCGTATTTGCAACTACAACATGCCAAGAAATTGTACAATTCATTTACCTCCATTGCTAAAAAGCTTGCAGCAAGCAAATGTTCTTAACCTTGTAACAATGATGGTGGAAATGATTCATCAATGACTCTTTATGTTTGGATGTGAGATGATTTCTGCTAATGTTGCAAAAATGCAGGATTTTGAAATGAATGCAAATGGAGGTGAACAGCAACACAATTTTCTGACCCATCAATTAATGTGTGATGAAAAGACAAGAATTATAAGGCTTTCTCTTTTTAAGACTTTCATTTTTAATAAACATGTGATATGTGGAGAAAGATTTGTGAACTTAAAGTTATGTGAAGCCCTTGTTATTATGTATGTGGAAAGTTTTAGCTACAGGTGAAGAATTTGCTGCATTGCTATAGCAACCAACCGTGTAAACTACTGGTCATAGACATTTTTTTGCCTCTGTTCAGCCCTTCTGCTCAATAATGTTAAATTTGACTGGCTTATTGGCAAGTGAGACAATATAAAAGGCTAAAACCCCAGAGTCTCACACCTAATAGTTCATTACAGCACATCGACTGGATGTGATTCTAAATGCATCACAGTCATTATTGGAGTCGCTACGATGCAAACTGCTATTGCATTTATTGTGGATCATTCTGTTTTCTGGTTCCTCTTCATATAATCCATGGCATACACTCAAAACGAGAACAGAATTGCATTGTCTTGCTCTCAAAAAAGGAAGAAGCACATTGTGCAAGTTGACATACTCTCAACGGTGGTGTGCCCTACACCTCTGCTCATCTCAGGCTAGATCTGCCACTTTGTTGATCAATTAGCTTCCATGATGATCAGTGTTACATTTCACACATTCAGGTGTCATTCCTTTACTGGTTATTGCAAGGGCAAACACAAAGTGCTGAAAGTTTAATGAGTCAGTAAAAGCAGTGAAAGTGCAACACCTGCATGTGCAAAGGCTTAAAACAACACCACAAGGCCTGGTTTTCTGAGATGCTGTTGGGTGTCTGGGAGGATTTCTTAGGTGCAGGGCAAGGGGGATGGAAACAGGGTGCTCCCTGCTCTGTGAGAGGAAGGCGGACCTTTTCGAACATTCCTTCAAACACCCAGGAGTTGTTGGCAGGATTGTGTTAACTTCAAGTTTCAACTTTCAAAGTGAGGATTTTTTTTTCCAACTGAAATTTAAAGATTCACTTAAGAATGTCCTTTTTTTGTGTCTTTGTATCCTTCTGAGTGTCCAACAAAGCAGCACAGGGCAAAGGGTTAAGCATGTAATTCATCAAAATAAAATTAATAACGAGAGAGTCTTCCTCTTAGAAAGTGCTGGAGAAAAAAAATGTTTGCTGCCAACTTGCCTGTGGTGACAGTAAACATTCCAGAGCCAGGCTGGAGTTTGGACTTGCCATTATCTGCCACAGCTGTGACAACGCCTGTTGGCCGCAGGTTTGTGGCTGGCCACACTGTGTTTACCTGGAAATGAATCTGAAAAGCGGCTGGACTGGGAAGGCACACAAGCCAGCTAAATAAAAACTGAGAGTGGTCATTGCAACGAGATGCAGTGGGAGGGAGTCCAAAGTTATTGCACTGGCCCCAGTGGGTCAGGGCGCAAACACAGGCGTAAACGGACTAAGGATATCCACAAATACGCACCTTTTGATATTGAGAGGAATGTGGGGAGGAATGCCATTCGATATGTTTTATGTTGACTGTATCCAGGGCAATGCAGATTCAATACTTCTTTCTTGTTGTCATGTTAAAGGAGCCGATGTTGACCGCTGCCCTTCATTTATCAAACAAGGTGACAGTTTATCTATAGGACCACAGGGGTAGAATACGGAAGGTGGGATCCCATGAGATGCACAGATCAGATGACACTAAAGAATGCATGTGTACTAAATTAGTCTTTAGGAGCTCAGATGGTTACAATATAAACTTTTACATTCTTAAAACCTGCTTCCTGATAAGGCACCCTATATTAAGTGGTTTATAAGTTATAACTGATGTTCTTATTTATATAATATAATGCTTTATAGATCGGTCATCATCCACTAATAAGACCAACTTTTAGGTTGCCAGCTTGTGAAATTTACCTCTGACTGGTCAGAGTATTTTCTAGGAAATGGCTGCAAATGATAAGGATGGAAATCTATTAAATAACAACATATTAACATTTATAACTGCAGACCTGATGGCTAATTTGAAAGAGAGAAACCCATGAGCATTTATTAAAGGTTTACTAACATTTATAATCGTGTGATAACCAAATAGAAAGGATAAACACATGACAGTGGGGATTTATTCTTTTTAATGGCTCAGAACCAATTTATAAAGGATTAGTAAATGATTTATTAATCATTAATAAAGTATTTAGTTGCAGCATATACGCTCTTTATAAAGGATACATTATTAGAAAGAGACCCAATTTTAGGTAAGATTGAATATATTTCAATATGAAATGGTTTAGATAGATTAAATGTTTCTACCAGGTTTAAAAAAGCTAAAAGAAACAAGTGATTGATTGAAAAATGAACACAAATGAAAAACTCTATGGTTCATGTGCATATATGATGTATTTTTTACATTATATACACCCCCCTCTCTGACATAGATCCGCTCGGATGTCTCCTTCTAGTATCTGTCTGAACTTTCTAAGCAACGTGGATAGGATGTGTATTAGAGCCAAAAGATTTAATATCACCAAATCAGCACATTGTTATTCATTAGTGGACCAACTGCAGAGTCAATACACATTTAATCACAGACTGAAGGCAATTAAAACAGGAGGGGGGCAGTAGTGCTATGTTAATTAAAGTGCCAGGCTCCCATGGGAAGCTCTGTGTCTAAATATCACTACAATCAAGCCCATGCCATAATCCATGATGAGCTATTGCCGTTCACACTCGGCCACCATGCTGTCAAGATCCCCATCAAAGCGGACGAGAGGGCAAACCCGGCCTGATGATTAAAAAGTTGCGTATCAGTAATGGTCTTTCTAATCCTAACTGACTCAAGGGACATTGACATAACCTAGTAGTAGCATCCTCTTCATGACAGTTAATGGCTCAACCATTTTAATCTAGTTTTGAATTGATATAATGGTATGAAATAGAGGTGTAATCCAGATATTGTAGCAATCTCCAATACAATATCTTCATCTGATCACCACAATGCTCAATTTCCTCAAATCTGCCGGGCTGCAACCCTCTCTGAGACCTCTTGAGAAAACATGCACACACACATCTCAGCTCTACATCTGACAGAGGCTTTTGGTCCATTTCCTTTTTCCATCAGTCAGTCAGTCAGTGAGGTTTATATCTGCTGCTGTCTTATCTGTATTCCAGGCTGATGGGGAAATTCAAGTTTGGGATTACCTCTGACTGCTGACCCGAACCCATCGCAGACAACTGGCCAGCCCTGCGCTTTCATTATCCTCATGCTTCAGAGCACCATATACAACAAAATCTCACACTCTCTTGAGCAGGGACACGTCTCTGGCATATCTGTGCCTGAATGCTATCCTTGTTTCGTATGCATGGGGATAGAAATTAAAAGCTGATAGTGGAGAATTTATATCTGGTCTGCATTAGAGGTGAGCCTATATCTTCTACCAGGGTAGTTGTCTCCTTCCTGTATGGACTGAAGGCCCATCCATATGCAGATGGCTAATTTGTAGTGTTTACAGAGGAGCATAGAGGGGGCCGACAGCTCATGAAGAGGGCTGAAAAGGAGCTGCCTACGTGTCACCCCAGGAGCCTGGTGGTAAAGCCTGCCCTACCAGAGCAACAACATAAGTGTCCAATCTGTGTTTGCTTACCCGTGGACACCGATGGCTGAGTCCTGGCCTGGGGCCCGTAAATTGTGCCTTTTTTACAGGCCCTGACAGCTAACAGGCTATTGGGAACAGAGGCCCAATGACACAGCCACTCAACAGATTAGCACCTCATCAGCCTCCTGCAGCTCCGAACAAATATGGTCCCTGCCTCCTTTAAGACACAATAGGGCCGCCACCGCTAAACAGCCCCCCGCCAAGAGAGCCCCCACCCTTGTGCACCGCAAAACTTCCTGGTCTGGTCTTTCTCTGGGCCACAGCTGCATCAAGGGGTCCTTCCCCAGTCCCTGGCCCACCCCGACCCCAATTGGCAAGATGTGTGTATTTCAGGTGAGCAAATATTGCCACTTGCCTGAGAGTTCAATGGCCAGCCCTTTCAGGGGGGGGGGGGGGGTTGCGTATTGCGCCTGCCTGCTTTGCAACAGGGGTACATGTGGCCTCACACAGCAACCAGTCCATAGGATGGGTCAAGGGAATTCTCCAGGCACAGCTGGAGTCAGCAAATCAAACATACCTATATAGCTCATCTGCATTTTCCCAGACTAGGAAACCATTTCCAGCTTTCATTTCCTCTCTACGTGGCTTTTACAACAAAAGAATGACTTGATGTTCCTAACAGCAACCACACACATAGATTTGACCTTTTTTTCTGCAATACACTGTCTAATACTCTTGCTTCATGACTCACCAGCATACCCTGAAATTCCCTGCAAATGGAAAAAATGATTCAAATAATTAAGCAACAGGTAAACACGCAGGAGAATTTTTGTCAACCATTCACCACATTTTTGGACATCTTCAATAAGGTATAAATGCCCTCTGTAGTTGCATTCATTTGTCACCAGGTTCTTAATGTGGAAAAACAGATTGGGAAAATACATCGTGTGCTGTGAGATTGTATTAGAGATTGCAGATAGAGTGTTTTTTGGGATTTGTGCCCTTCATCAAGGACACAAGAAGCAAAAGTAAAGCAGTCTGGCCTCTATGTGGGTTGTAATCAGTTACAGACAGAGGGCACTGAGTTGATGAAGAGGGAACAGAGCAAGTCTGCAATTTACAAACGTACATGTATGTGTGGAGTCACTATTTTAAGTCAAATGAATCACTTTATTTACAGGTCATGACTGAAACACAGTGTTGTGTGGATGAAAGGCCACTAGTGAATGCCACACCAACAAGCCCCTCAGATAAAGGCCAAGACCACAGCTAAAGAGTACAGGGCCAGCTTAGGTAAAGGCTACAAGCCCGTGGCTGCAGTCAGCTGTGTATTAGGTCGGAACATGATGTGTCGGTGCTGAGGACCACCTTGATCCCCCCCTCCCGGAAGTCAAACAGAAGTGTGGGTAGTTGTGTCCTGGGAGGCCTTCTCTGCCATCAGAGTGAAATGGAACTGGCCCAGAAAGCAAACAAGATCTCTCCCCATCTCTCCCCAAGCCCAGACCAACCTTGTCCAAGTGATGGGTTTTTCTGTTGTTCTGTTTGTTTGCTTGTTTGGTCTGGAGCCCATGGATACCCAGTATGGAGTAGAGAGGAGAAGTGGAAGACATGGAGGAGAGGAGTTGGGGGGGGGGGATGCGTGACACACAGACCTCCCCTTGAGGTGATGAGAGACCTGCCGAGAAGCTACCAGGCAAAGCCACTCAACAAATATACACAGACCCCAGGATCAGGGCAACAAAGAAAGATCGCTGTCTCTGATCCTTCAGCAGATGTAATTTCTAATACGTATCTGATAGAAAAATCTTGATTCATGTTAATTCTGTATCAAATTTTCAAAGATGCTCTAAGGTTCACCTCAAAGGAGATACCCATGGAGTATCCACATGTATTTTGTAACATGTGGAAGACTTTTGTATTCAGGTATCTGCACAGGTCATTTCTAACTTTTGTAGACAACAGTGCACTGTTGCGCATGACCTAAAGATAAAATATCTGATGCCCTATGAAGGTCCAAAGGCTTCACCTCACATATTGTGTCAGATCAAAGAACTCACAGAAAAACTGTACTACTACAGTTTCACTGAATTAACCTACAGAGACTGACACCTTCTGGCAGCACAGAGAACTGCTTTCTCAGTGAATACAGGCCAAGAATACTAATTCATGCAGTGTCCCCAAATGACACAAGGCATGACATGGCCCCGATATGACTCATTTATAGGCCCATAATGTCATGTAATTATATTCATTATAATTTAAACTTGCCATTAGAGAGCACCAATTGAGGTATTGTAAACTCATTCTGAAGTATGCATATAAAAACTACAGCAAGCAAGTTTAAAGATCCTCTCCAGCCATATTTTAAGACATATAAAAATCCCCCTGCTTTAAATAACAATTTGTGTCTCACGTGTTTTGTCCACAAAAAGTTTGATTTCTTAAGCAGAATCTATTTATATGCAAATATTTCTCATTTCAGGCATTTAACTGTTGGACACAAGATGTCTCCTACTTTACTGAAAGGTCCTTCCTCTGTGAATATGTACTGAAGGCTTCCAGTTTCCACGTCACACTCGTGTATTGGACCAGGATCAGCTTGTCACAAACATACATGCGTTAAACTGAGACTTAAGTCAACTCAGAGGAACTTTCCTCCTTCAGCAGATGAATGTGAAAACAGCCTATTATCACCCCAGTATCAAACTCTGCACATACATCTTTCTGCACAGAGAAGATCAAATATCCAAGTGAAGTAACCATAAGCTTTTTCACATCGAGGGGGGCTTTAAATATATCTTCTCACTAAGGTGAGGTACTGTTTTAATGTTAAATAGAACAACACATATATCTACACAGCATGAAATATATGCTTTTTAAGAAAGACATGAATTAGTAAATCTTCTACATCTGTCCAACCAGAGGAGGGAGACATTGCACCTTATTTTTCAGGGAGTTTTGCTCTTACTTCTTGTCTTCTAGATTACTCTCTAGATTTCACCTCTTTCTAAATTATATATTTAGATTTTACTAACACAATCTATTCTAAATTATGTGATATGGTGGGCAGGTTGGGTTTACTTCATTCACTGCTGAATGTTTCGACCAACTCAGTGAACTCTTGTGTTTGGGTCTGTTCGGTGTATAAATGCCTCTGTCTCCCCCCACAGGGGTTAATGGGGTCATCTGGCCTGCAAAGGAAGTCCACATCTTGAAATCATTCAGACGAAACAGATAAAGGAGAGCAGTATTGAATATCGTTTAGAGAGAGAGAGAGAGAAAAAAAAAAGAGTATTTTCAACTTCTCATCAGTGGCTATTAGAAGATAGCACTGCAATAATGCTAGCCATGATTGCTAACAGTGGTCGGCCAGTATCTCGGAGCAATGAACATTGGTAGAGGAATCAAGGAAAGCGCACTTCACAGATTTAGGTAAATTAATGACAGCTGTCCACTCTCTGTAGTTTATGGTGAACTGCACCTTCAAACAATAGGCCTATTCAGAAGTACAATCCAAAAATAAGACATTTTATTCATACTGCTGGAGTTGAACACCCGTTTGATACTTGAAGGGATTCCATGATAGCATTTATCATGAGCGATTTCAAAGTCTTCCACAAACCCGCACATCACCACCACCCTCTTTAACCATGTCATTACTGCCTTGTGGTGAGCGACCGGCCCGGCAAACTGCTCGGTGTGGTGCAACAATCACATCCAGCTGCTGAGAACGGGATCTGACATATGTAACCACTACACACTCACTCACTCATCATGATGCAACTTACAAAATTATGAGCCATCTTATGCGTGTATGCATGCAGGGGCACACAAATTCAAAATCTATTCTTAGGTCGAGTTTGGCATAGAGGCATGAAAAGAAAGACAGTAAGACCTTTAAGAAATAATTTTCCTTCTCAGTTAAGAAGTTGGGTTTTTATTCCATTGGTATGTACTGAAATATACAAAACATTGACACCTGCCAATCCAGCGGCAACAAAGACAGGAAAAGGACAACAGGACACAGGAATGTACTCCCAAAACACACCAATAGAGCAAACTACAAAACTGTAGTTCAATAAACTCCCATGTGAACCAAGTTGTAATTTAAACTTTTACTATCTAGACAAACGGGCTGTTGAAATAGTCCAGACAACATAATACACACAATTAGCTTCCAAAGGAAATGGACACCAATATTTTGTTCTATGTAAAACCTAGGTTGGCCTTCAGATGCTTACAGAGCATATTCCAAAATTGGAAAGTCACATTCAAAAATACTGCCAAAGTACAAAACAGGGTACATAGAAACATGATGCTCTAACATAGAGTCCATTGCTGGTTTTAGCCTCATACTGAATAGAAGGATTGGCTCCATTATTGCATTTACTGACAGTTCGGGGTTTACGGTCTTTTATCACACTGAAGAAATTCACAATTTCACAAAAAGAAAAAGAGCTTGGAAACACTGAAATGAATAGTTTTTGTTTAGCTTGTTTTTTTTCAGATTTGACAACATATTTGGTCCTAGTCTGTTGGTCACTTTCTCCAGGAGAAAGTAGATAAAACCTTGCACACTGTTAGCTGCCACTAACAGATCATACTCTTGATGAATTAAGTATGAATAAACTTGTGTCGGATGAAAATCAATGGGACGAAGCAGCCAACGCTGTGTGAGCTGCTGATTACTCTTTAACATTTTGCACCTAGACTGGACATGCTCTCTGTAGCAGCGAATAGTGTTTCTATTCAATTGCTATGTTCAATGGTAATATAGTGCAAAAATCTACCACAATTACTAAATACATTAAAAAAAAAACATACAAATGCATGTGATAGTTCCAGTTTCATGCCAAAGGACAGTCTCACAAACTGTTCGGAAATGAGAAGAAAACGTATGTGTGTTAAATTCTCAGACTGTAAATCCCTTGTGAAAAGTGCCCTTTACTCCTGGGGTAAGCTCTCTTTCTGTCTCTCTGGTCTCCTCTCTCACATAAAGAAAAGAGACATATTATTAATCAAAATTATGTGTGTAAACTATTAAGTTCATCTTGTGTATTTTGGCTTGTGACTGTTCTTAGAAATGAACCGAACTTGAGCGAATCCATGGAATGTTTTGATATCGTGCAAAAAGCAGGAGAACGCTCTTCTCTCCTGTCAGTTCCTTAATGCGTTTCTGTGGCACGCATCTCCATCTGCTTACTGCTTGTAGCAGTTCATCATGCTACAAATTCTGTTGGGTTTTCCCACTACTAAAGCCTCCAGAGAGTAATTCTCAACCTGATGGGCTTCTTTCTGTTTCGACAACAAACAGTCCCGGAGGGAAAATCCACCGCTCCCAAAGCTTCATGCGAAAAGTCCCTGTGACAATCCTCTTCCTTAATACATGTGGTGTAGTAAGCCCCATGTGCCACTAGGGGTCCTCTTCCATGTCATCTAAGTTAGGAGCCATGATGAAGTGTTTGGGGTAAACGAGACTGTGCTCGTCCGCGTACTCCTCCCAGCGTGCGTCGTCGCTCTCGTGGGTGATGTAGCGCTCGCCTCGCCGCGTCTCAAACTCCCTGAGGTCCAGCCATGTTTGGTAGTCCTGAGGAAAAGAGAAATGAACTTTCAAATTAATGGAATGCAACATCTTCAGTGACACAATCTGTTCAGAAATGACTGTGTGTTGGGGGTTTTTTTTGGCATCTTTAGCTTTATTTGATAGCTGACAATACAGATAATTGTTTTCACATGGACCAATGGAAAATATATGAAATAAATACATATGTCACCTGTAACCAAGGATGGCTGAGACACTTGTCAACGCTGTACCTCTTCCTCATCTTGACTTGGAGAAGATTATTGATCAGATCTGTAGCTGTGAGGGAAAGTGATAAGGTGCAGAATGTTTCAATGCATGATAAAAATACTGTCACCCAAAGATCTATCATCCAATAACAACTTACGGATGCTACTTTCAAAATGTCACATGTCACAGTTGTCACAGCCCACAGATAAAAAGCCACAGTGTGTAACAAGCAGAGCAAAGGCCCAATGTTTAAATATCAACATCAACACCACATTTGTTTCACCATGTAAATTCTTTCACACTGTATGTGGGAGGAGCTGCAGCTTGGGCAGTAAGGGAGATTTGAAAGTGATTCATATGAAACCACAGACAAAGTAAAAGTCAGAGTAGAGTTCAGACAGCCCAGACGTGTAGGTGGGGAGGGCGGCTGGGGCTACATGTCTGAGAATCAGTTTGAAAATGAACTGCAGGTGCAACCAGACCGCCAAGCACTAGAGGAAGCGAAGGACATACTGTAGCTAAGCGCCAGATTATAAAAGGAAGGGAACATCTACATCTTCTTACCCTCTGCAGAGATGTCTTTCCAGGGCGTAGGTGGGTACATAAAGGCAGCATTCTGGATCTGGTCATTAATGTCCTCGTCCTCATTAAAAGGGAATGTCCCGCTCAGGCTGACGTACACAATGACTCCCACTGACCACATGTCTAAGGAGCGGTTGTAGCCTTTGCTGCGCAGCACCTCTGGAGCCAGGTAAGCCGGGGTGCCCACTACCGACCGCCGGAAAGACTTCTCACCGATGATACGGGCGAAGCCAAAGTCACACAGCTTTACCTGGGAGATGTCAGCAAAATTGGTCAGTTCGAACACACACAGGTGCCTGTATCAACACATGAATGCTCTTTTTTTTTTTTTTTTTACCTGAGGAAAGGGCTCTGCGGAGGCCAGTAGTACATTCTCAGGCTTCAAGTCACAGTGAACAATGTTTTTGAAGTGCAGATGTCTCAAGGCCACCAGGATCTATTGCAAAAATAAGTCAAAAAGGCAGTGATTTAGCTTAAAAAATCCAGATGTCAATACTATAAACTCCACCATCTAAATGTTTTAATGTATATAGTGTATGGTATAAACAGGGCAGTGTTTGTATAATCTATGCAGGAGAAAACTATGGTGCTGCCATATGGAAAAATAACAGTAGCATAAGCATACTAATGCCTTTAAATACTTCCATCTTGACCAGTACCTTCGCATAAAGACATATGATCTCATCTCATCATCCCATCTATATTCACAAGGCCTGGCATAAGCTAGCGTTGCACGCATGTCTGCCTATGGCCCTGTACCAAAACCACAGTGCGCCTGGCTCTCCTATCCTGACCCTGGCTTTGACAGATGTCCTCCTGGCCACATCAGAGCCAAGCCTGCCGCAGCTAATGGTGCTGTTGTTAATGGTCCCGCTCCTGTTTGGGGCGCAGGATCCACGGAGGCCCGGGGGCCTGCCTCTTCTAATCAGGCCACAAAGCCACCAGCACGCTGCAGGCTGTAATCCACGGCCAGGGAGGAGGCCGTGATGCCATGCAGACCAGTCCCGTAAACAATTCCCCCCAATCAGCTCACCACAAGAATAAACAGGCTCTGGAGCTAGAGATTTATGCACAGTAGGCTAACACACCCGAAAAACAGATGGGAGTATACAGAGAGAGAGAAGGACAGAAAGCTATGATAGAAAATAAAGAGACAAGACACAAAAATGCTGGCAAGAGGTGAAGGAAAATTCAATTTAAATGTATAAAGTGTCAAAAAGTAATCTAACAGCTGCTTTCATCTCATCTAGGAAGACTACAGTACCATTAAGTGGTAACACTGGAATCTTGATCTTGACTTAAGAGAGGATAAAAAGAGTGGGAGTTGGAGAGAAGGGAAGAGAAGTGCGCCTCTGCAACACTGACCTGTGTGACTAGGAACTTGGTGATTCTTTCAGGCAGTTTGCTCTTCTCGCTGGACAGGATCATCTCCAGCATGTCGCCATGAAGTTTCTCCATAACAACAAACACCCGCTCCGGCGTCTCAAACATGCACTCCAAGTTGACGATACCTGGGTGATGCAGATTCTGAAGAAGAGTAGATAAAGACATTAAGTCTAAACTGAATCAGGAATATAAATATATTTTGTTTTTTTTATTTTGTGCTATCTGTCATTTCTGTTGTTTGGTGGATTCTTGTCGTCACCTGTAATATGGCCACCTCGTTCCTTAGCTGGCTCTCCTGCTTGGTAGGAAATCTCATCTTGTCAATAACCTTGATGGCCACATCTCTGCCACTCTTCCTGTGTTTGCCTAAAATATTATGGGACATGATCAAATAAACAACTTTAAATAGCCTCCAAATTTAATACAATTTACAGAGGAGTTCCATGAAATGTATGTGGTATTATTGTATATCAAAAGAGAAACATACCTCCATACACAATGCCAAACTGGCCTGATCCCAGCACTTCATCCGAGAATATTTGGTACACCGAGGCAATATCCTATAAAAGAGATATTTTACACTGTTATTTAATTATTGTATTTTACTTTAACTGTTGGTAATATTCCCTTTATTTCCTATGTTGACAACAGCTTACATCAACAAATCCCAGGAAAAAAGTTGCGCCGTTTGTTTTCTAGTATTGCCAAATATTAAACTTTCACTCAGTACAGAAGTGGAACTGAAAGTGAGACTGAGTCCCTTGACCAAAACTTGAGGCTGCAGCTTCCCCATCTGTGCAGCACAACAACCTCTACTGAATCTTTTAGTAAAGAAACAGTGGGATACAATTTCTGATTTCACCACAACAGATACTTTCAGTGCACACGAATGCATGCATGTGCAGGCTATGCTGGGAAATTGTGCAATAGGCGAAAGTGTTCGTAAGAAAAAAGAAGCCCCACTCACCACATTCTCCTGGATCTGGCAGTTGGACACAGATATGCTGATGGACAGCTCTTCTGGAGGGGAAAACACATGATTTTACCAATGCATAAAGCAGCCAGTGATTATAGGAGGAGGCACATTGCTCACATACTAGTATTTATTTTTTCACAACCTTCAAGCTTATCGCAGCTGCATGCAATAAGTCACAGCTTCACATAATGAAGCATTTTATTACACAATACATTGGCTATAAAATTGATCTGGGAAGCTATGTGTGACTGAACGGTGCAAGTATGCAATGCATTTCATAACTGGGAATTTAGACAGCCGCAGGGGCTAATTCTGCATACTGGCCAATGAATAGAAAGCCAGAGATAAAAGAAAGTAGAAAACATGATGTGGTCATTTAGCTAATGCTACACACAAAAATGTAGTTTTAATCTTGGAAAACAAGATCTGCTTTTGAATGACATACTGAGCACATAAATTACACTGACGTTTGTAGATTAAATATTCATTCAAGTTAATTTACAGTATCTATACTTAATGAATGAATACTGATGTGTGGACGAACACACTTCTAAACAGTAGTTATTTCTGTGTGGTGAGAGGGTTTCGAAGGTGACATGATGAGTCAGTTTCGGATCTGCAGCTTTTTCTAATGTCAGCGCCACACATTCAAATATTTCGCTGCTAATGCAACTCTCATGTGGATCTCAAAACTACAAATCAATTTATAACCATGAAATCTCAAATGATGGAACCCACAATCACAGATAATTCTTTCTTAGTTGTTAAGGACCAAGCTTTTCTTTTAATCTCTTTTGAAAGTTAGCAGAATAAAAGTAGCACCAGCTAAATGCTGGTAAAATATACAAGTAGCTGGTAGATTTGCTTCACTCACCACCCCAAAAAAAACAGTGATCTACTGAGTAGCTGGTAAAAATTTAACATTCACTAGCTGTTTGGCCGGTGGGCAAAAAGGTTAATTTTGCACCCTGGTGCTAACTACTGTGAGTCAGACTCGGTTTCTGCACAGTCATGTCATGCAGTCATGTCAGTTCACTACTGTCATCTCTAAACAGTGCACTGCTTCACAGACTTACTTCCTTTGGCCTATAAAGACCAACACAGGGTTTCCCCTGCCCATATTGAAAGCTAAGGCAGGCCATCTAAGTGTTTTTTTTGACCACATCGGGCCAAGCTCTTTCTATCTGGGCAAACCTTATACTTTCAAGACACATAATCAAGCAAAGCAACGCTTTTTCATGGCTGTGGTAGGTACCAACTCATAGGTCATAACTGAAAGAGGAAATGCCACCTCTTGTAAGAACCAAACACACGCAGTCACAAACTGACCATTATCCTCATTAATGTATATTACAAACATTCCTTTTCATCACTTTTCTATATGAATATCAGCCTCATAACCAACAATTCACATTTTTGGAATTTTGTGAGCCAAAACATTTTGTATGGAACTTCCCTATTATGTAAAGGCTATATTATCTGACATTTCAGTGACATATCATGTGGAAGTCATACTAGGCAAGCAAGTTTCATCATCTATGGGCCCACTGCGAAAGTTCATGCATAATTTTCTGTCTCAATTCTAAAAAAAAAAAAAAATCAACTTTTAAAGAAAGGAGCAATATGCTGGTTCAACTTTTATCAAGCTTCATCCAGAAACATATCAAAGCTTTTAGCACAAGAAAGCTGTAACATATTTTACAGGTTTACTTACTATGATCTTTGCCCTGGCCTGCAGCACTGGCCACGCTGGGTTGTGGGGTGACAGGCATCAGGGCCTGTCTGATAGCCTTCTCCCAACCCTGAGCCACCTCCATGCCGACTCCTGAGGCAGCCAGCGCAGGGCTGTGGTAGTGACTGCCGTTGTTTTCCCCTACATAATAGACCATGGTGGCAGTGATGATCTCAAAGCAGTGAGGGTTGCTGCCCTGGGCCAGATTACTGTAGTCTCTGGACTGTTCTACCTGGAGGATCTCGGACAGAGGGATTTCCTGTTGGAGGAGAGGGAGAGACTCAATAAAACTACATAAACAAATACACTGAGTTTCTCAAATAAATGATCCAGAATTATTTTTTTTTTTGGTTGTGTATACAACAACCAATACACCTGAGGAATAAATGATTTTTATACTTAAAAAAATCAACAGTCATCATCAAAACAAAACATAGAGTAAAGAGTCCAACAGCAGACCAGAACACACACAAGCACATACACACACCCATCTGTACATACTATATAATAATGGTATTTCCTTGGCAGGAGATGTAAAAAGAGAAAAAAAGGAAGAGAAAATCCCAAAATAATAATTGAATAACTATCAATAATTATAAGACACTGAAATAATGATACACAGATGAAATAGTGACTTGATAAAAGCAGATTTTAAAAAGTTAATAAATAAATGTAGTTAATAAATTCAAACAAAATGTAGGACCACACTTTTTAAAGTTGATAATCTAATTTAAAGAAATTAAAATAGAAAACAAACTTATCAAAGCAGGAAAAATGCTTAACTGAAGGAACCATTTAATCAATAACCTGCATGAGAGACATTTCTACTGTTCAACAACACAACAATACTGATCAAGAGTAAAGTAACACTCACACAATCCAAACGTCCTCACACTCAGTTGTTGGGTATAATCACAGTGTTGATTATAAAAGCCCAGCTCTAACTTTCTCCTCTACCCTTCTCTGTCTTATGAGCACACTCGTAAAGGACAGTTGAAGCACACTTTAAAAGTCCCCCCCTTCCTCTTCCAACTTCACTGTCAAATCAAAGAGAGGAGGGAGGGTCAAATAATAAAAAACACAGAGAGCTTTCAGCCAATGGGGGCTCGCAGAGGCACACGCTGTCCCCTCCGCATGGCTCACCACAGAGTATCAGATGAAGTGCTTGTGGTTAGCTGGGCCGGGTCACGTGAGCAGTCCCTGCGGCAGCTGAAGCGCTCTGGTTCCCTGATTACAAGGCAGGGCCAGCCAGAGGCCCCATTTGAGCACGAGCCGCTGGCGCTACCGCTAGCCACTGAGACGAAAGACACGGCAACTACCGTTCCGCAGGGTAGTGTGTGTGTGAGTGGGTGGGTGGGTGGGTGGGTGGGTGTGTGTGTGTGTGTGTGTGTTTGTGTGTGTGTGACAGGACTCAATCTGGCAGAGACAGAGAGAAGCCCCCTCACCCCATGAAAGGTTCTTCAGAGAAAGCCATAAGTACAGGGGTCTCGTCTTCAAACGAGGAGCAGTTATGGCTTCCAAATGGAGAAAATGGCTGCCATGCCTGGCAAGCAAGCCACCACGCGACCGCCACTAATCAGATCGGAGGTATAAAGAAAAGGGGAGAGGGGAGGACAGTGGCCACACACTGATGAGCAGCAGGCTAGAAACTTCAGAGAAAAGAGAGGAAAATGCCCAATACAGAAGGTTTCCTGGATACAGACTCGGCATATGGAGAACCGCTATCTGTGGTCTTAGAAACGAAATCACTGAAAGACTCTTTTTCTACTGTACGTACAGGAAAACATCACACTTTATCTATCATGGATAAAAATCTGCTACCCTGAGCCAAACAGGCATGGAACAAAGACCGAACTTTGGAGCATAAAGAGAAGGCACTTGCAGCTAGCCTTCAATTAGCCTCCTGAAGGTCTTAAACATAGCTGAGTGCCAAGTTGATAATAAAGAACCACATAAAGCTTCCAGTAAACACACCCTGAGGAGTCTGTCCCCGCTGAGGTTTCCTCTCCGAGGGTTTAGTAGCAAGGGATACAGGGTGTGACAGAATAATTGGGAGACAAGAATGAAGGAAGTTTTCTAAGCGTTGTTTCACAACCGGCGTAAGTGGAGGTAGTAAGTCAGAAGAAAAGAGGGATGATAGATACAGCTCTGAGCGAAACCACCTGTTTGACACACACACGCACAATCAAAGACAAAAGAGCATGCTGGTTCTTGCACTGGAAACTCTGCAGAAATCCCACATATCATCCTACCACATCACAACTCTGACCACAGCTCAAGTAGGTGTCAAAGTCTCAAAACACACAAAGCGACAAAAACAATAAAATGATTACATCCTCCATCCTATGCCCAACCACGACACACATGTGGAAGTCTTTACCTTCCCTCCCTCAGTCCTCAGTGTGTAATTACTGTGCTATTAAGCCCCTGCGGCAGTGTAATGACTGAGTACGATGCTGGCACTGAGTGGGAAGTGTCACACACGCTCCACAACTGATTTTACACATGAAAATTACAGTGTTTCACTCACAACTAACACTCACTTTGAAATGAGGATGTGCAATCTATAAATCAATTAGAAGTTAGTTTTGTTTTAATAATCGTGCATCAAAATCATCTTCTGTCAATCTACTTCGTTTTGGATTCGGAGATTCCACTAGTCTGTATTTCAATTTTCTCTTCAAAACCCCTTCAAATGTCCCGTCTAATCTGATTAAGACAACAATAGTTTAACACAGTGACTGTCAGTGACTTGATCCTTTCAGTTCATGCAGGGAAGAGACCAGGCTTCAGGGTGAAAAACCACAGGGGAAATTTCGGCAGGCCGAACTGACCTCAGGAAAGTTTGCAGTTGCAACATGATAGACCTCAAGTTTAGTCACAAAGCTACCGCTGCTTAGATTTTATTTACATATCTCTCATAAGTGTGACAGACAATATTCAAACATGGATATGAAAACAGATCCCTTTGAAATGACATCAGCATCACCGCTTTTGAATTCTAAGAAGTAGTGCGATGGTACATTTTCAATACTATTCACCATGAACTCAACGCTGAATCAACTTGCATCAAGCTGCTCCATCTGCTGACATTTTAATGAATGTTACTGTGGGTTTGATGTGGAGGAAAAGACATGTTTTTCCAGAGATGATGGCTTTATGCTTACTTTGTAGAACTTGGCTCCGGTGTCGTTCTGGAACAGACTCAGACTCTTGCTGTCCAGCCTCCAGTAATGTCTCTTCCGCTGTAAAAACGGGAGAGTGAACTCCAAGTTAGTACAAATGGCAAATCATACATCACCTACCAATATAACTGTTGTCTAAATTTTTGTTTCGCGAGGAAAATACCTTCCGTGCTGAATTCAACACATGTGAACAGCTTTGGTAGAAGGAGTTTTTTCCCCAGCATACAGGCTAAGCACAGCCCATTTCAGACTGGGCTCCTCTGTTGGGCTTTGGGGTTATCAGTCTTACCAGGTTGTCCCTGCTCGTATAATGAACCATCCAGCCCTCCTTCACCACAGTGGAGCTCCGCCTCTTGGTATGTTTGATGGACTGGACCACCCGCATCAGAGGGATGTTGCTGCTAGTGGAAGGGCTAGAAACACGCACACATAAAAAAAGGGTTTTACTGATTAAAACTCTTTTAGAATTCAGTATAATGAAATTTTAATTCACTTGTAGCCACTTCATGAAACCTTTTATATTTGCTTTTCCAAGCAGCCAGTGTCTTTCCTAACAGAAATCCTGTACAGGAAGTAAGGCGTTTTATGTTTGCAGCAGTGCCAAATCTGGTAGAAACATAAAACGCTGCTGGTGTAAAATAAACATAAGAATGAACCTGGTGGTTTAAAACACAAGTCTCCAGTTTGAATCAGGCTGGTGGCCTGTGATGCATGTCTTCCCCCTCTTTCCTTGTTTCATGCCACTTTTTACTGAAGAGTCCAATAAGGGATAAAAACCCCAAAAACTAATATATGAATAAGGAATGAGGTAGCTGCCATGAATAGTGTAGACCACCATGACTGAAACAACAAAGTAAACAGTGCCACCTACAGAAATTTACACATCACGAGCAGTAAATTTAAAGGACAGGTTCACAATTTTGTAAGTCTGTCCTAAAACAACAGTCAGGTGCCCAAATTAACATTGACACATGTTTGTCTTGCTGTAGTCATTCCTCCTGTTCATACTGACCATTAGAAGTTCCCCTCCAATTGTGCTTACAATGTAAGAAGAAAAATGTATTTAAAAGTTTATCTGAAGATGAAATGAGACTTCAGCCATCTGAGGTAATGAAATCCAGTGGATATCTTCCACAGTTACAGTCTTTTTAGTAAAAGCGTCCCTCTTTGTGTCTCAACGGACAGTGTCTTCCTGTTCAGCTGCAGTGGAAGGATTGTAACAAAAAGAGGGAATTTGGCACTAACAAGACTGTAACCTTGAAGATATTGACTTGGTTTGACTAATGTCAATGACTGAAGCCTCATATTATCTTCAAATAAACGTTAAAATTAATTTTTGCACAAAAAGAGGAATGTGGATTTTGTGCCCCATCAACACTGCGGTGCAACATGGCGACCACCGTGGAAGGGGTCCTGCTCCCTATGTAGATATAAAGGGCTCATTCTAAGGTAATGAAAACACAACGATTCTTATTTCCATGGGATTATACACTAATTAAAACATAGTTATGAATATTATATTCCATCCCTGCCAAGTCCGTTCCACTAGATGCCACTAAATTCTACACACTGGAGTGATTACAGCAAGAAAAACTTGTGTCAATGTTCATATGGTCACCTGACTATTGTTTTAAGACAGACTTGGAAAATTGTGAACCTATCCCTTAAGTAATAAGCTTTTTTTCATTGAAAATGGAAATGTCAAAGTGGATCTAATTAAATCAGTATCTTCATACCTAATAGTCTTGATGGGCTCTTCATCCTTCTCTCTATCCAAGAAGGGAGAGTCCATGTCGAACATCCTCTCATCTGGGGTGGAGGGTTCCTCTGGGTCGTCCAGTCCTCTTCCGCCATCCATGTCACTACTGTCCACCTCCATAGTGTCCATGGTGGTATCTGAGTCTGGGCCAGGGCTGGCTGGCTCTGCATATGCACATCAACAGCACAGTTGCAAATACTCCAGATATATCACTGTTGTTATGAAATTAAAGCAATCAAATGGATGTAGAACTTACCTCCATTGAAGTCCACTTCCCCCAAACAGTCTCTTGGTACCTTTGAAGCACACCGCTTATGACAGTTGAATCTGCAATCTGTTAGATGAAAAATGTTTTTTAAATGACTCAACATGACTAGAAAAGCATCTGTAATATTCTCCATAACGTGCATAATATCTATGAAAATGTCTCTTTTCACCTTTACACTGCATGCCCTGGCGAAAGAGACCCTTGAGCAGGCGCTTGCAGTACTGGCAGATAGTGGGACGAGTGTAGGTGTGAATGGCGAAGGTGTGTGGCACCTTAACCCGCCCCAGCACCATCTTCTCCATCCAGATGGGCCTACCGCTCCAGGACAGGATCCGCTTCCCTGCCTCCTGATGGGACCTCTGCTGCTGGGGTTGGACGGATGTGCAGAATGGAAAAAGGGGAAGATGGATGGAGGTTAGGAAGAATTAAAAACCATATGCAGGACGGAAACAAAGGGGGAAAAAGGAGAGGAAGAACAGCCTCAAAGGGAGTATTGGAGTGATAGTGGAAGACAGTGAATAATGACATGGCAGCAGAAGAAAAGAAAGAAATCAGCGGAAAAGAGAAAAAGAAATCAGTCATACTGAGTTAGCATGGCTTTGTGTGGTTAAAACAATCCCTGTGGTCAATACAAGGTTGTTAGATTATTATTATTTGTCATGTTTTACCACATATGAGCGTTTACTTCTTCTTTTATTTCCTACGAATACATCAAGAAGTCTGGAAGCTCCGGATAAAAATAGGAAGGAAGTTTTTGTGTTTTTTGCCAATGAGTGAGTAGACACATACACTTGGACTTCAAGGGACTTTTAATGTCATTAGCATAATTACATTTCCAGATGTCCTTTCGTGGGGACACAGACAAGAGGAGAATATTCCAGAGCAGGCTTATGCAAAACGAATTCATACGACCTCACTGAGGATCTATCCACAGCGCTGCATGCAGCTCAGTTCAATTTTATGCGTCAGTGGTATTCGACAATGGGGCCCCAGAGATTCACCCATGGAAAAGAGCCAAATTTGATAAGTTTAGAAACATTTAACAGTTGAGACAAAGCTTGTGAGCAGCATGCCCACTGACTGCTTCACATTCTTGGCCAATTCACCTGGTTTCCAGGCTGATTTAGGACGATATCAAAACTCCAGCCAGGTCATTTTATGCGTGAGGATAAACGTTTCCCCCCTTTCATTCATAATTCTTCTTTGCATAGTTGTGAGTTTATTCATTTCCACCTAAGCATACCTTTACATCTAGGTAGGGGTTATAAAACCATCATCCACCAATCAGAACTCACCTCATCCAGGACGACCACAGCGTTCTCGGCAGGTACCGGCCGGGGGACAGAGAGGGACGGTCCAGGCAGTGAGACATTGGACAATCGCCTTTTTCTGACACCAGTACAGTTATTTGGGATCTTAAAGGCGCAGCGTTTGTGGTAGTTTAGCCCACATCCTGATGTGATGAAACAGTCACAAAGCAAAGGTGTTAAAATGCTACATATTACAATATATCAACCTGTGAGGTGAAAAAAAAAACATGTTTTCTATTTTGCAAATCAGCCACAAGATGGCTCCACTGATGAATAGGGTTGAATAGGAGAATTTATGACTATGGATGTTTCACTGTTAGATAGATCAGCTATTTAGATGTAATTAATTGTCAGAGGTGACTTCAAATGCAGCCTAATAACATGGAAATGAAAGAGTATTATTCAAATCTGATCCATCACTGACAAAAAAAAAGAGAAAGGCGAGTCGGCGTGCCATAACTCCAGTGGGATCTGAATGTCAAGCATTTCAGTGCCCAGACCAAGTCTTTCTTGTTTGCTTGTATATCTCCCTGATACATTCTTGAGGTCAGAGATGTGGTGTGTTTGTCCATTTGTGCGTGTGTGTGTGTGTGTGTGGATACAGTAGGAGGCAGCCTTGATTCTGACTTATCCCATAGATACAGTAAAAGGTCTCAGGGAAAACAATGACACAGCGGAGCTTTTTAAGATTCAGCAAGGTGTGTGTACGTGCGTCTCACCTTCACATTTAAGCCCCTGCCGAACGAGACCCCATAGCATCTCCCCACAGTAGTCACAGAAGGTGGGGGCCTTGTAAGAGTGGACGTAAAGGGCATGGGGTCTGATCTGGAAGTCTTCAACTGTTGCTTGAGCTAGAAACAATAGACACATGATATAACTAAAACCTGGGAGAAAGAAAACAAATCTGGAAAACAACTTGGCAAAAAAAAAAAAAAACTGAAGGATCAGATGAAAAAAAATGAATGAGAGAAGATGACAAAGGAATCAAAAGAACAAGAACAGAGCAGCCATTTGTCACATGTACTTGGAAACAATTTCATACAGTTTTTAATATCAAACCAATATTGCAGACAATATACAGTCTCACTATGTGCTTGTGTGCTTATGGTGATAAATGAGGAGACGCTGATCTAAAAGAACAGAGAGGAAGATTCTCTCCGTGAGTGCTTCAATGCAAACAAATGTCTTCCTTTATGTGAGCGCTATAGCCATACTGTTGCAGTAGAGGGCGTCAAATCTGCAATGCACTACTTCAATTTCATCATTCCTCCTATCAAAGTGATAGGGCACACCCATTAGACACCAATGAAACAGTGTGATCATCTCATTCCAGTCCATCCTTGTTATTACCTAAGATCCAATTTACTGTGGATATGTATCTCTTCCTGTTTCTCTCTTTTCTCTCTCTGCTGTTTTGTGTCAAACAGACACACTGAGCTCATTGTTGGAAGCAAGAGTTGGTTAATCATGGCTGTGACTCATGAAAGATGTGAAGATGAGTAAGATGCAGAGGTGACTGCTGCCAAACCTGTGTGTGCGACAGAAGCTTCTCCTCTCTCAGAGCCCTTGTTAGCAAAGTTAGCGTGTTTCTCGCTGTTCCTGTGCAATCATTTATATGGCCACAGCGACCAAAAGGGGAATAGTTAATCTTCACCCTCGGGGTTATGCAGCAAAACCTTTTGTGGTGGCGATGGTGATGTCATAATGTGTGTAAGCGTGTGTGTTTTGGTTCATTTCCGTTGAGGTGATTCAACCGAACCCATTTTCTCTTGGACAACTAAGGACATGCTCAGCTGTTGTTGCTGTGATGAGATGCAGGCTTGAACAATAAATATGACATGTGGCAAAAAAAAAAAAAAAAAAAAAAAAAAAAAACATTTCCTTTGCTGAAAATCTGCATATGCTCCACATCAAGACAAGAGAAAACATCCTTCGAGCAAGAAAACAATTTAAGATTTGGAGAATGAGACCAAAAAAAAAACCCTTTCATGTGCCAGAAATCCTCACCAGCAATAAAAAACATCAATTTGATCTGTTAGTTTGATACAGGCAGGACATGGGTCAACATCTGGGTCACTTGGTCAACTAAAGAGCTACAGAAGCAAACTCAAATCTCTTTTTTTTTTTTTGATTCCAAAGTCACTGCACAGGACCACTGTGATGAAATTCTTGCATACATGCGCGACATTCAAAAAAAAAAAAAAAAGAAGAGATCATCTGAGACGACTCAGGCCACATATTTCTCCATTTCAGAGAAATACGATGGCTGGTGGGTGATTTTCGCAGTTTGGGTTTGATTTGAAAGAGAAGACAGAACTCAAGCAGGTCACATGTCGTGGGGCGAACATAGCTCCCTTGGCACAGACACATGAAAGGCGGCATTCATGAGCTTTTTCACACACGTCTGCAAAACAACTGGCCGCTTCTTAGCAGTCGCAGTGTTATGTAATGCTTGTTGTGCTAATTAGCATCAAACAACACCAAACATAAACTTGACGAGTTGTTTTTCGCAGCACTTCTCACGAGCGGAGAGGCTTACATGAATACGCTATCTGTTTGCTTTGAGGCACCCAGTTTTTCCATTTGGAGGCCACAAGTTTCCATTTGACAAAAACAAGTTTGCCATATTTATGACAAACAGAAGGTATTGTAAAATATCAATTTCACACTGCCAGTAGTGGTGAATAAGGAGCTTGTGAAAGCGGGTGGGAATTGAAGGGGGTGAAAAACAGAACAAAGGGACAATCGGTCAAGCCAAACCTCAAACCTCATGGGCCGAGATGGCCTGTGCAGTGTCCGCTGTGTTCAGGGCCGCCCCGCACATCAGAGCGTGTTTACACTCCACGGGTCTACTACAATCACTTACTGCAGGAAAAACAAGCCCTCTTCTTTGAGCCCGGAGCCAAGAAAAAGCCACTTCTGCCTCCCTCTCGCAGCGAGAGAGATATTCAGATCGTCTCTCTCCCACAGCCGCAAAGATCCAACAACAGGTTGGTTGAGGAAAACTGAGCGGATGATGACAGGAGGCAAATTGCGGGGTGGAAAAGGTTCATATTTTTCTCTGAACCAAAGCAAAGGCTTGGGAATGTGGATTTCTCAGCTTGTGTTTCTCAAACAAATATCGAGTGTGTGACATGTAAAGCCCCTCTCATGAGGAAATCCTATCGAGAGTCAGATTAAATAAAAAAAACACAGCCATGTGTTGCAAAAGTTGCAAACGTAGCAAATCTGAGATCTGACTCTTCTATGACGTTTTTTCTTCAGGTATATCTCAGGCTATAAATTGTGTAGCTTCATTGGTGGATCTTACACCTGCAGATGGATTTGCGAGAGGTAGCGTGGATTAGAATGAGAGAAAGCGGGGAGGGAAAGAGAGCAACAAAGACTGACACAAAAGGGGAGCGCAAGACAAACACAGACAGTCAAAAACAAAAAGAAGGAAGTTCTCCAGTCTTTAGTCTACATTCCTCAGTCCTGATGCCTGAAGTATCCTCAGATCCTGAACCTACACAATCATCCCCCCGTCTAAATCCCTGCAAACAATGCTCTCCACCCGAGAGAGAGGGGGAGATATCCAGCACAGGTGGTGTCAGGTGCTTCCCAGTGGAGACAGATGGAGCAGGAGAACAGATTAGAGCAGAACAGATATTCTAAGCCATTTGTTGGTCTCGGGACTGCACAGGAAGCTGATTCATTCATCGCAAGAAATGACAAAGAAAAACCAAACATCTGTTTAGCCGCTACAAAGGTGAGCCATCTGATGGAAACTTTTATGAGGGAGAAACAAAACAAAACAAACATTTATCACAACATAAACCGCAAGCGAGCGAATGGAGCGTCAAGTGATTCACTTGTAGTCATTCACTCGAGGACATAAAGGTTGCGTAAGATTCATACTTCATTCGTGCAGCTACGTTTTAGTGAGCACAGAGGACTCCCTCGCAGCAAGCATCCGACCCACTGAGGTGTGCTTGAACAAGACACAACAGGCTGTCTGTGTTTACTGGAAGGTGTGTCAATAATGACTATGCACAAAAATGTAAAAAAAAAAAAAAGTTTCCTCTAGTTTATTAGTTTTGGACCATTGTTTGGCCTTCAGAACACTTGGTTTATTTTTTCCCTTTTTAGAGTTCTAAAGAAGCATGACCTTAAGACTGTTTGTTTCCACTGAAACAAGCTGAAGTACAGCTGAAACAGAGCTTACTGTATTAACGTTTTTATACAATCTGTGCTGGTTTTTCAACTGACAAAGAGCATTAAAAGATGAAGAAAATAATATAGTGACAAATTGAACATGTTTTAGCTGAGGTAAAAACACTTTTAATTCCATAGATTAGAATTAGCACTTGTGTGCAGCTGAATTCAACATTTAGCAAATAAATATTTCCCAACCATGAGGAGGGACAAAAGGTTATCTGGATATCTAGTTTGAACTTAAAAACACCTAAGACGTTCATTCACATTAAGAGGTACAATCTCTGTGACTGGGTGATTAAAACATTTTGTTCATTCTGTACCTTTGTATCTGCCAAGACCAACAGTTCATGAAGGTCTGTTAAGTCTATGTCTCTCTCTCCTTCACAAAGATGCAAAATAACAATCCATTTAAGTGTTTCTTTCTTTGTGTTTTAACCAATCTGATAGATAAAGAGCCTCAAGGCATCAATCTACAGTTTCGCTGCAGTTTACATACCGGAGAGCACCACCTCAATGAGGTCTCCTTCATGGATGTCTTCTGCTGACGTCAGCCTCTGCAGTATGTTCTCGTCATTTAGGTTGTGGCGGAACAACAGGATCTTGTCGTACATGCCAAAGAAGCCACACTCTGGGAACTGGAGAAAGGTGGAGATACAAGAAGAGTGAAGTTAAGATACTAGTGAATAAATAATGATAGAGGTAATGTGTGAGGTGCAAATCAGACCTAAACTAAATGAGAGTTAGATATAGAGGGAGACAGAGGAAGAGATACAGATCAACCCACCCTTCGTCTAGCTTATATTTCACAACACATTCAATAGTAAACCTCCTGCAAATATACGCAAGCACACACATGCATATCACCTTTTTTTCCTAGTGGTTTACATCACCATCAGCATAGGGAATTAAGTATTTTGAACTCAGTGGCTCAGGAAAGGAGCTCATGAGAAGGCCTCCTTTTCTGCCTTCAGAGGAATCAGAGTATAAAGTAAGAGGAAATACCACTACAAGGGCCCTTCAGTAAAGACTGATACCCATTTTCCCTACTGCAATCAAAATGTGTGTCCCACATTCATTTTCATCAAGTCATTAAGCCCAGGTGCTCTCTTTTAAGCCTGCTTTTGAGCCAACCCTGACTCTATAGTTCACTTTAAAATAACCAAAGCCCCCATTGTTTCCAGTTATGCAGTAATATCTTGATAAAAAGCTGAAATTAAAGGAAAAAATCATCATAAATTATTCCAAACACAGTTGTGCTTGAGTAATATCCATATGTTCTGATGAGTAAAAACAATAGCAAATTTGGATTTTAGTAATAGTTTTACTCAGCTGTCATCATCACTGGTGATGTCTGGACCAAACCAAACCTAGGTCATGCCAGGTCATGAACTGGAGCTGAGAGCACCAATGTTAACTCACGTGATTGAGGAAAGGGGAGGAGAGGAGGGTGGTAGAGGGAGATGGGGGAGAAGGAGGAGGAGGAGGTAAACATCCTGAGAGGAGTAGAGGAGAATCAGCGCACAGGAAGTGCAGCGCCAGTCAATACTGAGTCACTTCCTGTACTGGGGGCAGCTCATAGCGTCTTGGAGGCCAATATTCTTGTCACAAGAGCTACAGGCAAATTATAATAATGACCTTTCCTCTTCCCTCAGATTTTTTCAAAGCTCAAAGAAGAACCCTGTTTCGAGAATCAGAGGAAAGGCTGTTCTCACCGCCTGCACAGCTTAACATCACTTTTGAAAACCTGACAGTGCAGGAAAAAGTAGATCAGCAGTAGATGGATGTTCAGAGCTGTCCCGCATGGTTGGTATTAAAGTGTGAATTCAGGATACTGTAATTTTACACCAAGTTAAGAGCCTAGTCTCGATGCCAAGCAGGCTGGTGCTAGAGGATCCACCAGCTGTTTCCCCATGAACCAGGGTCACACATAATGGGCCATGCAGAACAATGCCACTGTGGCCCAGGAGCACCAGGGTTGGCACAGTGTCTGGGCACGGGACACATAAGACACCTGGAGCCTTCAACTGCCAAGAAACACAGATACAGAGACAGCAAGACAGATTGACGGCCCGGGAAAACATGAGTCGAATCAGATGACTCGTGTGAACAAAGACAGAAGAATGAACTGTCAGATGAAAAAAAAAGAAAAAAGAATTCTACAGAGAATGAAAACTACCGAGGCCTGTTTTCGTCAGCAGAGTGGACTATCCAATGGACAGAGAGACACAACAAAAGTCCTGATCCCCCCGCCCCCAACCTGCACTTCCATCTTTCACTGGAAGACAACAATTTCCCTTCAGGGATCAGTGAAGTACAACATTATAACAAAAACATCACTTCTTGTACAGCAAAGGGTTTTTCCCATGAAAACACTGGACGCCGGGTGCTTGGAATAGCATTCATGACTTGGCTATTGGTTCACTCTAAGCTAAACAACATAGTTTTAAGCATCAATACTGCACAGTGTATATGTGCAATAGCTGCATTGCAAAGGATATAATGTGAGTCATATTGGACCAATCAGTCAGATTATCCTAAGGTAACCAGGACATTGTATCTGGAAAGATGCACTGCTGTCAAGCATTCAAAATGTACTGTAATTGCTCAATACCTTGGGCACCACAAATTATATTAAATTCACCACCAATGCATTGGGGTAGAGGAAGATATTTCACTGGCGGATATATAAAAACCAAAACTATCAGCACTGCTCGATACTACCAGGGGTAATTGTAAAAAAATGTTTTTTAATGTAATTTGGGTCCACTGACCTTTTAAATAAATACGGAAATTCTATTTGAAGCGAGTGAGAGTGTTGAATTACTGCATTTTTTCCAGCTCAAAATTACTCCAATGATTGCTAGAGTGGTTATTTCTAAATGGAGGGACTGAGGTTGTGTAAGGATAAAGCTTATGGTGAAATTATGTATGTCATGTTTTTTAATTACATCAGTACATACATACGTCATTGACTTAAGATCAGTGGTTATCCCTGTCACCTCACAGCAAAAATGTCCTGGGTTTAAGTCAATCACAGGCTTTCCTATTCATATGGGATTTCTCCAAGTGCTCCCGGTTTCCTCTCACAGTCATAACACATGCATGCTACTGTATGCTGGTGACATGTCTGAAATGTACTTTGCTTCTTGCCCAGTGCATGCTGGGAAGGACTCCAGGACAGCTCCCCATGGATGTATCAAGAGAGCTAGACACAGTGCCGTCCCCAGGCCACCACTCTGCCTCGGGTTCAATTTTACCCAGTGGCCACTCATGGTATTGCAGCCAAAAATAAATCTGTGTGCCCCCAAAAAGCATTTTCTCCATAGACCACCATTACAAAAGAGACATCTGTTAAATTGTTCAGGACACCTCAAACTTCAAACAAGGTCAGTAATGACTCTTTCTGTTATGAATTTTCAATCCATGAAAGTATTATATCTGAAAAACTTCCCCAGAGCTTAGAAAATCGATTTTAAAGTTTGTAACATCATCTCTATGTAAAGTCAATGGGCCGAGTAGGAAGACGTGGGTGGGGCCAGCAGGAAAAACACTACTGCACGTATTTAGTGGAAGCAACCACACAAGCTAGAAAACTTTTGGCTTATACACCAGGCGAGCATTTTTTATTTGTGTGAATGGGTGCCATCTTTGGGTTTTATATCCAGTTCCTATAATATGTTCATGAGCCCCCCACAACCCTGAACAGGACAACTGTAGTTCTTTTGAATAAATAATTTCCATTTATGTCACTACAACAACCAGAACCAGCTATTTTAACCAAGGAAGAATGTGTTTGGTAAAAATGTAATTTATTCGAATTTGAAATGGAGATACAATAGCCTGTTACATAGCCTACACAATCACACTGAAACAACTTGCCACATAGTACTAATGCACAGTGGTGCAGACTAGAGGTAAGCCTTCACAAACACTGTCGGCCTGTGGTGTGTTTGTGTTTGTTTACCATTTTTGCCAAATTGAGATATTTAAATTTCAATTTGACATATAGAGACATATCTTTCCTTGTGTCACAAAATTCCACCAGAGCCTATCATCAATTATGTGGCAATATAATCCCTTTATGAAGATGATTTTAACTATATTAAAACTATTGCAAACTGTGAAATCATACACAGTTTGTGAGGGAAAAGTGTGACACAAGGCACGTGCCTGTATAATGGCACATTTCCAACTTACCCCCTCCTTCTGACATACCTACATCCTAAACCCTGTCGCCCTCTGAGGTGATTAATGTTACGTGGCTCAAACCATCACCACCAAAAGCGGGAGGTGGGGCGGGGGGCATCCTTCCTGAGCCGGCTGCGGTGTCACGGTGGGGTTGGAGGGTTTTCCTCCACTCGCCTGACACGCCTGCTCTCAGACCCGCACGCACACACACAAAAATTGCGGTCAATGCCCAAATCTAGCCAGCTGGAGTCACCGCCTCTTGGCACTCTGTGCAACACTTTCCACTGTACAGAAGGGGTCCCATTCCAAAGCAGGAGCATCTGCAGGCCAGTACATAACGGCTGTGAGGGCAGAGGACACTTCTTTTTTCCATGCCTCATTAAAGCAAGAGGAAGCAAGAGGTGCAAGAACAATAGATTTGCAGGTTTAGGACACATTTTAACAGCATGTTGTTCAGATCACAGTTAATTGATGGCTAACCTGTGGGTGCATGCACGCATTAAGCGCCAATAGCACGTGCTTTCTCTTCCCGCATGTAGAAACGAACCGCTCACCTCCACCGTGCTCCTGTACACATATGCACCCTCACACACCATCACCCACACATGCTACTGCATACATCTCCGAAGCCCATAGTGACTAAGCATGTCTTTTGTCATCTTCAAACGTAAATCCATTCAACCAAGCATCCGCGACCACACACGCACACCAAAGACCCCGGCGCGGAGGAGCTGTGTGTGAGGTCCACAAGTCAGGCTGGAAAGACGAGTGGAAAGGGGCTTTGCAGTAGTAAGCTTTTGTTAAACGAACTAATCCGCCATTGATATGCTAAATCCTGTTATAAGGAAAGAGAGTGAGAGGCAGGAGAGAATGAGGAAAGAGGGGAGATGATGGGGGGGCGAGTGGGCCGTGGCGGGACAGATCTGAAATATGGTCTCATTTCATTGCAAGCCAAAAACAAATTACCTCAAGACAGACATGAAAAAAAAATGATCTGGTTTGAATAATCAACTGTGCCATTTGGCATTGAGGAATAATGATGCTTTCTTGCAGAACATAGTAAGACTCAAAATGATAGATTAGGGATATGACTCGTAAATCATAAGTCATCTACGTATATCTAATGATGAATATGACATTAAAACCCGAGCTGTAGGAGAATATTCTGCTGAATTTCTTTGCTATCACCATAAAATAAGCAAGAATAAATAGGTGCACTCAGTCACAGGCTAGCAGTAAGAGTTCTTGTCGGAGTAGAATGGTGCATGACATTAGGTTAGGCATATGTGCGTATGTGCATGTGTGATGTGTTGCAGAGGTGGGTGGCAAAAGGGAAGCGGTGTTGAGAGCGGTGCACAGGCTCTGACAGATGGCCATGTGATTACAGTAAGGAAAAGTATGCTGCTTGACCTCAGGCTGCCTCACACCTTTATTAGTCTGGCAGCAAGCCAGACAGATCTGGAATACGATTACAGTAAAAATGTCCTGCTCGAGTAAGTCTGCATGAGGTTGTACTTACATCTGTAGCTTAGTAAACAATGCTTTTCATAAAAACATCCAAATGTAGTGTTGCTCAACAAATCTGGATTATCTCCCTTTTTAGAAAAGAAGTGGTGCTGACTTATGTCATGTTCACACTAATGCATTTAAAAGAGCATCATTTTCTTGTCAGTTCTGGACTTTTTTCCACAGTTAACAGTGTTTTGGACCACACCAACTACGGAAGCAATTCTTTAAAGTGGACACATTTGAAAATGCCAGAGAGCTTTTCAAAATTCTGTATGATTGTCATGTGACCTCTGGCATTTCATGGCCATGTGATTTGTTTTTCACGACCACGGCTTTGTGGCCCATGTCTTTCTTTGTTATTGCTCTGTAAATAATTAATCTGACACAGAGGAACCACCGCTGTATAAAAGTTGACCTAGAGAAAATTAAGCACAAAAGTTAGTTTAGAAAAGTGCAGAAACACAATGAGGCGTCATTATACAAAACAATAAAATTGCATGAGGGGAACTAACCACATGTGTTCTCTTTTGATGTTTTTTTTTTTTTCTCTAACTCACTTTTCCAATCAAATGGCAGCCCAGGACTTCCAACCTTCCATCAATTTTTTGACATTTGTGGAAATTTTAGCATTTTACTGTTGTTTTGGCATTTCAATCAGACATGTACCTGGAGAAATAAACCTGATAATGCTACAGTGGATGAACTTTAGACATATTTTTGCTTTGACACTAATTTGAATGCGAAGTCCAGCAGGGAAACCGTGGGTGTTGAAGGTAAATGAGCAACCCTCTCACTCTTCTGAGGTGCCCTTGAGCAGGCGCTTATCCCCAGGCTGAAGTCTGGGGTTCTACTGGTCAGCTCCCTGGTGTGAATATGCAGAGGTAAATGAATGTAATTAAATTTTAGACACAGATATGCAACTTCATTACAAAAGCAGAGATTAAAGGATGATCTAACCTCCCTGCTGAGGACAAAACCTAAATATTTTCATCAAGGTACCGGGTTCTTGTGAAACATTTAACCAGAGTCAGGAGGTAGAAAGTCCTTGTTCATTTAGCTTGAGGTGGCAAGATAAAGACTATCACAAGATCAGTATGATACAAGGTGCTTTTATTCACAAGATAAATAAGTCCATTGACTGATAAGCCTGCAATTATTTAACAGCGCTAAGACACAGATCACACTGCCCCAGAGACCCTCCACCAGAAGACACAAGATGTTGATTTCTGTTTGTTTCTGTTATTTAATTGAAGCAAGTCTCTAAGATCACCTTAAAAGGAGACTAATAAGAAGAGAGTTGGGCCAAATTGCACGCATATTAAATAACTCCAAGCATGACTTGATGAGCTTTGATGTACAAGAGATTTAATAGACAAAATGTGCTGAATCAACATGCTCTATAATATGTCATAAAACCATAAGTTCCACTGAGGCGTAGTGAGGGTTTCACAAATAGGAAAACAGTTTTTTAGTGTCAAAACAACGGGGAAACCATTGTTTGACTTTGAGGTGCATGTTAATGCCCACAACAGAGGAAAATATACTTCAATAACTCGTCAAACAAACGCATTGGAAAATCCAATTATCTGCTCACGCGAACCTTGGGGGGAAAGCTGTGTAATTACTTTGAGTCACATCAAACATGATGTGGAAAACTGTGTTAATTTATTAAAGTCAACAGTGGAATTGTATTTGTTTTCATTACATATTATTAATGTAATACCAAGCGAAAGTTTTCCACAGAGCATGGTACGAGAAACACATGCGTGGCGAATTATACAATTACTAGATGTGGGCATCAACAACAGCCAAATAATTCATTCGTCACTTGGAGTGATGCATCAAAAGAGGGTATACTGGAAACACTCCGGTTTTCCACGCTCTTATTCAACATGAAGTGTTTTTGGTCCTCCATTAACAGTTTCCATATAATTTGGGCGCATGATTTCTAAATAATTGATTTTGATGGTGCAGATGTGTTCGCTGCACTGTAGGTATGAAGCAAACTCAACATAAACATTAAATCTACACAGACTTGGGCAAAAAAAAAAAATCCCATTCAATCTTTTGAAAGACTTTAACATTAATATTATTACTAGCTGAAGGAGGGAATGTTACAAGCTTAAACAAGCTGCCTAGAAACAGCAGTGAGCAGAAAATCTTATAAAGTGTCTTCATGTGCTACCATAAGCACAACAATTGTTCAGCGAAAGTGAACAAACTGACACGTTGCCACATTGCCACTTAACCTTTTGCGACCTTTAAGTGATGACTCAAAAATGCTGTTTCTAGTTGTGCGATGTCACATGCAAAAGAAGCAAGTAAAGTTATGTTGGAATGAAAATGATTGCTAATAAGCAAAATACACCTTCACTTCCACAAGCTCACTGTGCCGTTTACATTAACACATGCAAAAGAAAGGTATTGAAATGCATTATGAAGGTATGGAGTCTCTGGTCTCAAATTACAAACGTTTGTCCTACTTAATGAGAAGAATTAGTACATTTTGATTTGAGAGTTTTAAATACAATATTCTTTTTTTTAAAATATATATGACATAAACTACCATTACTGAGTTGTAACCATGATATGTACTGAGTGGGACATTTTACAGTTGAAAAATAAACTTGTCAGTTCTCTCTGGGGGACAATCTATGTACTGGAGACACTGTTTCTAAATGACCTCAAATATATATTTGGCATTCTGTACTTCAATTTCTTATTGCTTATAAATGTACTCCAATATACCCGTGATAGGCTCATACTGGCGCAGGCTCTTATTTTAATGAACTCATCCTTGAAGAACCTGAAGACAGATTGATTCAACTGCGAAAGGGGAAAAGTTTATAAAACAGCTTGGTGGTGCAGGGGTGACATCATCTACCACACCATCCTCTGCTCTATTCATTTAGCAAATCAATTTTGCAAAGTGTTACACACTGTATATTATACTGTAGATCTACTGACCACAGCCCCATGGTGAGTCAAGCAACTCCTTGGAACATTCTACAGAAAGAAAGCCTGAGAAGCATGTGCTTCATTTCAATGGTACATTACATAAAACGATTTGCTCCTCTGTTTGCAGACACAGGCCAAGAAAAACACACTACAGCTGGAGGCAGAAAGAGCAAGAGGAGGAGGTTGGGGGGGTGACGAGGTACTAGCATTCATATGGCTTCTTGTGTGCACTTGCAGGATCTAGCAAACTCATCCCATCCGTCTCCGCAATGTACACAAATTCAAACAACAGTGCGTCCTCCTCCGAAAGTCAAGTCAGCTTTTTTTTCCACTGCAAAAGGAGGACAGAAACTCCACTATGGGTAACCAACTGAAGCAGCCACATGCAGAGGGCCCGCAGCGGAAAGGAAACTCATGTGGTGGGAGAGCGGCAAGAGAAGCGGTGACTTTCTCACTCTACGGGCTGACTAACTTGTTTCCCTTCCATGTGGCAGAATATGGCTCATGGTTCATTCATAGGTTTTAAACTGCATGAGGCTGTATCATCGTGGAACACATTTGGTATGTGTTTGGTATCTTCAAAACAATCAATCCAGTCTGAATGACACCTGATGCCACGCAACGCTCAAAACTTTCAACCAAGCGTGGAATAAAGCTTTGCTTGAAATATATCTGGCACTACAGTCAATTTCAATGTGCATGACGCTGTAAAAATGCACTTTCAAAACTGTGACACACACCGCGCAAAGCTTAAACTCTTCATCACCACTCAGCTGTAACTGTCCCTGCTTTATTCAGACGACGAGCAACATTCTGCTGCTTTGTGTCGACAAGTGTCAGCATAACAACAAAGCAACCTTTGACCAAAATTCTCAGGGCGCGACACCACTTCTCACCTCGTGTCTTTTTCTTTTTCTGTGTTTCAGAGAAGTGTGAACAGCTATGCCGCATGGCTCAGGCATAGCTGACTGGAAGAAATGCAGGGGTCTGAAATATGATCATGAGCAATTAATTCACCGTTACTGTAACTGAGAGCTGTGTATGTGTGTGCTTGTACCCAATGTGAACTTGTGTGTGTGTGTGTGTGTGTGTGTGTGAATCTACATTTCGGGTGCAGACAAGGTGGAATCACCACTCTAACCACTGAGCTTAGGCACGGGGCCTTGTGCAGACCACAGAGTGTGCTTGTCGTAGTAGGAGGCTCTACACCTGTCATCCTAGCCCTCCTTCAATCATCAGGAGATTCTAACAAAGCTATACCGCTTACCCAATTTACATCAGCCACAAAAGCTGATGGTTTTGTGCCAAATCTCTTTCTGGTTTCACAAAACGTCGCTGTGTAGCTCTCCAAGGAAAATCCTGCGATTATTTCACCCAGCTTTTGATTATTTGAATCCAGGGAAACAATACTCTTCTGTGGTAATTTGGCCTCAAGTGCAAAAGCGCTTAAGTGGAGTGCAGATAATGGCGATGAGGTCACCGTTTGGTTACTAGCCACTGTATCCCCAGTGAGACCCAGGTGGCTTAATAGCACCATCCTTTACATACATGTCTCATCTCACTACCATGACTGTGTCCTGAACATATGTGGGTGATGCTTGCATGCATTTATGTATGTAGAAGTGTGTGTGTGCATGAGTATTGCATGCATTAACAGTGTCCAGAGGCCAGGCAGAGAAGAGGAAGGCTGAGTCACAGGATCTAAGGCCTCTCAGGAAGAGAGCAGTGTGATCTAAGACATGCTTGGCTAGGCCCCCGCACACTACTGATGAGTTATAGCCCTGCTGCGATCCTCCGCCAGCGCCTCCGCCTCAGAGATATACTGCAGTACACACTCCATCTCCCCCTCTCTGGCCTGGAGTAGCAAGGGGACAGCCGCCAGATTCACCTCCACGCGGGGCAAATAAACAGGTGAACCTGGGGGAATTTATGCAAGTATGAGATTGATGGCGACTGCACTTTCTCTTGCTCTGGTGGAGCAGAAGGTCATAAGGTGCGAGGTAATAGCAGGATGTAGGAACCCGCTGCTGTTGCTCAACAGAAACATTAATAATTGCTGTGGGCTCTGTGTTACAGAAAGTGGGTAGGGATTAGCTGCTTGAGGTTTTCTTTATTTATGATTAATAATGAGCACTTACTTTAACAGACGTTCTTTTGTTGAATTAGTAGTTGCACAGAAATACATTTGTGCTTCGACTAAACTAAACTAAACACTCCAGCAGTCCAGCCAAATTCCAACACTCAAGTTGTCACCTTCCTCAAAACACAGACACCAAAAAGGCAATTTCTCTGAACATTTAAACACACAGACAAGAATAATAGCAAGTGCAGTGTAGGGAAAAGCCATTTGAGCGCAGGCACACAGACTGAACAGGCTGTGCTGCTCCGCCGACCACAGCAGATTGGAGAGCAGGAGCTGAGAGAATATGGAAACAGGGAGCGGCTCTGAGGGGAACTAACCGAACAGCGAGTGCGGCTGAAGAAAGAGACACAGTGACAAAAGGACTCATGCAGAGTGGCTGACTGCTTCCCTTAGGTTTAAAAATGGCCAGACGAGCCAATCAGACAAAAGTAGAATTGTAATACAACTACTTTTCTTTCCATTTGGCCTGTGGTGCTTTTCATTAGGGCAAATGTTGCTCATTAAAAGCATTTCTTAAGACCTTTTACCTTCATAACACAGTAGGTTTCTTATTGTATTCTTGTTGTATCAACTTGTAATTGCACTTCCCCTGCCACCTTCCTATCAGTTTGACAGATCACTTGCTTTACTGAAAGACAGGAAAGGCAAACGGCGCTGAGAAAACAACACAGAATAAGACATTCTGCATGCTGCTGCTGCTACATGGATCGATACAGCCACACTAATATAACTGCGTATCTACAGAAGTGACAGTGTGGTCTTCACACTTAAAGCATTTTTGGCACATGGTGTTTTGTTTACGAGTTGAGATGGGTGGTTCTTTAGTTCAGAAAATGGACGGAAGTGATACAGATTAAATAAGAAAGGGTTAATATCTTAAAAGAGGCAGTGTCCTTGTCACCACACAAAGTTCAACCCCCCCCTCCTTCTTTAGCATTTGTTATGGTTGAAGTCCTCCAAATGTGCTGAGGTTGTCAGTAGTAAAGGTAAAGCTCCAGTCTAAGGAGAGGAAAAACTCAAGCTGTTAATGAGTAAATTAATAAAGGAAATGAGATATCCTCTTTCAGTGAACTGTGTTATGCCACCATTACAAATTTATGAATGGATGTTAGTGGAGTCTGTCAGGAGGTACGCCTAAATCACTACAGGTGGTTGGCTTCACAAGGACAAAGTCACCAGGATTCCTGAGTTCAACATTACTGCTGCCTACTACATCAAAATAATCACAATCAAAACCCATTCAGCCAGTATTAACGGAGAGATTGAATTGATGTGAGATAATCTCCCACCACTGGCTAAAGTCAAGTATGGTGAAGGGCATTCGGGAGGCCTAGAGGAGAAGCAAATCCAAAGCAAAGCCACGCTTGGTGGCAGGAGCGGCCTTTTATAGATGGTTTTGGCACCGACTGAACGGCAGGACATCAGCCGTTCGGTGGCCACAACCCCCTCTGTGGCCCATGCGAGGCCTGCCCACAGGGCTGTCCCAGCCTCCCCTGCCCCCTTTTCCCTAGAGAGGGCCACTCTTCTCCACTCTGTCATTCCCTGACTCTTGCGGCTGGGCTCTGTGTTCTGCCATGCCACTTTACATTTAAAGGAGAACGAGGCGGCAGAAATGTGCACTGCAGATGGTAGAAATTACTTAGCTCACTTAACTTCAGAGATTTTTTTTCTCCTTTTTCTTCTCTCTCTCTCCCTTTTCCACAAATTACTCCAAGACTAGGGAAATTGATAGATACCTTGTGCATGTAGGCTTTAGAGTTGTACATGGAAGACTTTTGTTTTTTTTTCAGATATCCCAATTGTGATATCAGTTTAGTCAACTCCATGGCTTTGGAATACATCAGTCTGTCTACAAACTGAAAACCATCTAAGCTGGAAAAAGGCGACTGTAACAGTGTATTCGCAATACCAACACTGAATACTTTGACTCAGGGGTGACCTGTTTTTTCTTGAGAGGGAGCTGAATGTGCTTTCCAGGAAACGTCTGGCCCCATGTATATCACACATAAAGCCCTGTGCTGTTGGGACGTCCTCTGGGGTGAAATATGGCTGCCAGCTCCATAGGAACATGCAGATGTGGGCTTATACTGTCGAAGGGAGGGAGGGAGGGCGGGAGGGAGATGGTGGTGATTTATTTCCCGTGTGTTTCAGTTAGTTTTGGTCGATGTGAACTGCAGTCTCTCCATTTTCCATCTGCAACCTTCCCTCTTGCTATTTTCTCTTCTCATATTCTTCTCTTTTTTAAGTTTTCTCTAGCTCCTTTCTATACTTTCTATACTATGGTTATGACAAACCTCAACCTTCTAGTGGGCCTACTACACAAAGGTCTTAGGTGAGAATCCTGTAGTCACATATTGATTCTATACTCCAAAAGCTACATCTTCTGATCTAAATTGGACACACTAAACATTGCTAAATAGCACATGAAGGCAGATAAACATATTGTCCATTACAACACCATCATGAAAGAATAAAAATGCAAACCAAAAGAAAGCCTTCTCAACTGCTGCAACTCAATCTAATTATTCTTGAAAAAGGAATGTTGAGCCGATCTTGTTTTCTCTGCCAAGTGTTACCTTGCATCATGCAAGTGATATTACTCAAAGGTTTAGAACAATCCAAATCCTTTTGTTTTTACAATACTCTGCCATTTTACCGTGCGTTGTCCAACGTAGCCTGCTTCTGACTCAAAAAGGCCTTTGTCTCGCTAATTACAGAGGCAGCTGTACAACCCTCAACCAGAGACTGGGAGTTAAAGGACTGACAAAACCAGTGGGGAAACCTGTGGCTGAGGCAGCTGCCTTTCACAGCATTTCCAGCTGGAGTGAAAACGCAGTAACATCCTAAGGAAAAGCGCTAAAATTAAAGTATTCATAAAACTAACATTTGAGGCAATGGTTTAATGTTTTTTTTCCATTACCTATGCCAAAATAACTTCAAATTTCCTTCCTCCTGCTAAGCTTTATCATCCCCTTTGATAGCAAGACACGCTTTTAACGTATGCCAAGCTACACTGTAAATTCTCCGTTTATATCGAACATGTTTGCAGCCAACATTCACCAGAAAGCATCTCCACTGAAAATTAAATTGCACCTTTGAAAGATATTAAATATAGTCCCATAAAGACTTAAAACTAAACTGTGTGGATCACACACTCACCATTACAGCATCCATCAAAATCTGTCTGATGGTCAGTACTACCAAAGCAAGTGTTTAGCTTCAAATATTTCAGTTTCCTAGCAGTCTAATCCCACCCATCCCGAGCAGCATCACATCATCCTCCAAAAATGCCTGGGTGAAGAGGAATGTTCTGTAGCTGGCTGGCTGTCCGGGCTGACCAGCTGGCTAGCTGGGAGTCATTCTCAAGGAGTCGTGAACTTTTGTCCCGCCACTGCTCCCTTGCTGGCTGCACGAGAGGACTTGGGCGACACCAAACAGGAAACGCTCAACAAGTGGAAGCTATGGATGTTTATCTCGCACCATTCATCAAGACCCAAAAACCAGACAGAGAAGTCAGGACCCGACAAGTGAAACAAGGCTAACCCGACATGGAGTTACATGTAGCCACTGTAGGGGCCATCAACGGGCCATCGCGGGTTAGATCTGGGCTGGATGGTAACCCACTGGGAGGGTTTCAACCACCCACTGGCTGGCTCCCTTTATCCTTTCTCACAGTCCTCGAGGAGCCTGGCTTAGAGTTGATACCTTTGTGCCAAGTGGTGACACTAAAACAGTCATATTTTAAAGTATTCACTAGATTGCAGTAGAAGTAACCACAATAGCTGCTTTAAGAGACTGAAACTGAGCCTATCAGGATCAGGTTGCCCTGGACTAAGGTTGACCTTAACCACTGAAGTTGGTAAATGTGGTCCAAACCACTACTATCAAAACCAGCTATAGATCAGCACAGAGAACAGAGAAAAGGCAAATCTATTCTGTGGATGCTTGCCAAGTCATGTGGTTGAGTCGTTAGCAGGAAGAGGAATGAGCCGTACGAAATCTATACAATACACAGCTATTATAACAGGCTGCATGACTCCCCGTCAAACAATGAGACTTATTCAAAACTAAAGGGTTCAGGAAAGATATGAAATATCAACCTTGAAGCCATGACACATTATACACAGTAAAAGAGAGCACATGAAAACATCTGGAAATTCCACAGCTGTCCAACCACATCCAGAGTACATCTGCTATAGCATAAGGGCTTGTATGCATGGCTTGTAACAGTAATTTCTCTGCGAGTAACAAGCATCCTCAACACAAAGGCTCACTGAAAATTGGAAAAGAGCTAGTTTGTCATGATGTGGCTGCCTATTACCTACCAAGAAAACTTAAGATTGATGAACAGTGTCACATCTCTTATAGTTTGGCAAGCCAGAGAAGGAACAGGCTCCAAAAGTAAACTAAGAACAAAACTAAAAATGAACATTTGTACAGCAAAGCGGAGCAACCTCTTCACCAGAAAACCATCTATTTGTCCTTAAGCTATGGTCACAAGCTTTGAGAAGATACTGAAAGAATGAGATTGCAAGTATAGGGAGCCAAAATAAGGTTCCTGTGTAGAATAGCACTCTCAGCAATGGAGTCCAACAGGCCAGCGAGAGGGGTTGAGGTAGTTCGGCTGTGTACTGGAAGAAACCCAGAGCACAGACAAGACATAGTGGAGGCACTACATATTCCAGCATGCTTGAAAGCACTTTGGGATCACATAAAAAAGCTAAAGGAGCGCTGCTGAGGAAAGTGTATTTGGGCTGCTGTTTTTGCCTTGCTGGCACAGTGACTCAGACACATATTATCAACAGGAAGATGAACAACCTGCTCAGCCACTGTAATACGAGGTTGAAGACTAACAAGATGTCAAAATGGTTGAACAGTATTTGTTGTCAAAATACTATGTAGGGCAACGATTAGTCAATGAATCAATTAGCCGATCGACAGAAAATTAACTGTCAACTATTTTGATTGTTATTGATTTTGAGTAATTTTTTAAGAATGTCCAAATTCCCTTATTCCAGCTTCTTAAATATGAATATATACTGGTTTCTTTAGTCTTGCATTATAGTAAATGATTATCTTTGGGTTGTGGACTGCTGGTCAGGACAAAAGAAGACATTTGAGGACATCACCTTGGGCTTTGGGAGACAGTGATTGACATTTTCACTATTTACTGACATTTTATAGACCAAATGACTAATCAATTAATCTAAAATGAAAATAATCATTACTTGCAATCCTAAAAATGTGCATGATATAGCCATACATCTAAATCCCATTCTGAAAGTTCACAACAGCTGACACAGCAGAAAATGTAACACTGAATGGACAGATTTAAGTCTGGATAAGCATCCATGTTTGTTGCATGGCTGAGCGGTGAGTCACCGAGTGAAACAGGCCAACTCACAGCGGAGGAAACAGCAGCACGAAGGGGGGAATACACTTCCATCCAGACTCCATCTCCATGCAGATATTACCACATGAAGTCTAAAGCTCTTTCCTGTCTCGCCTCTGCTGACAGACACCTGAGGTTGTGCTGACCGGAGAGTTCCTGGGACGACTGTCAACGGCTAAGCTAGGGTCAGAGATCCTCAGCTGGAAAATTTGGCCCGGATGAGCAGACTTTGTAAAAGGCTCACCATTGTCATGCATATTTTAGAACAAGAAGTGAGGCAGGGATGGACTGGAGCGCACTGGGCCTACAGTCATATTTTCCATTGATATCGAAGCCATATGGCTCGATTTCATGAAATAGCTGAGGCAGTACACTGCATTTGGCAGTGTTTAACAGAAGAAATGCACAATAATGTGGATGAACGGGCTGGATATGTTCTGTGGTGATGATGTACAGTATATTATGATGAAAAGGATGTACAGTATGTTCAGCAGTATGTTTATAGCCTTATAAAAAGGAGTTCCCATGACTGTTGGCCATAAATTAGATCATTTCCTGGCATATCTCATTAGAGTGCATGGCATCTTTAGATGAATGCATGTGATATGAAGTGATACGATAAAATTGCACTAAAGCAATATGTGATCCTGATGTCATATTGGCAGATTATCAGCAACTGTGCACTATGAATGCACTGCACTGATTTTCTTTAAGGGATTTTCTTCAAAGCATCATATTTCCCACCCTTTTCCTGTTACAGATTTTTGCAACTATGCCAATATGTTACAGGATCCATGTAAATATGCGCAGTGATGAGATTTTCTGCTCTGCGGACCAGAACTGTTCATAACTAGCTAGTGAGAATCAGCAGACCTCGTAAAGAACAACAACATTACCCTGCTCCTCTGGAATGTCAACTTGGACAACATGAAACCAAAGGACACAGACTCAATACAGATAGCTCCTTCACTATCTTCCACTGTGCTCAACACAAGTTTGTCCCTCGTTCATTTTTCCTTATTTTGATTAAAAACCACCACCGTCATCATCATCATCATCTCAAACACTAATATAGCTCTGACCGACCCAAATGTTCAGATCCTAGTGGCTGATGAAAGTGCTCTGTTTAATCACCCTCCTTTTATTTAGTCAATGATAATTACAGACACAAATGGAGTAATCATCATTATACACAAGAGGTTAAAAAACAGCGATGTGTGGATGCACAGCCATTTCATTATTCCAACAGGCTTTGCACACCATTAATCCCACACAACTGCTGCATGAAGTACACATGCATGGGCTCAAAGAAGACAATCGCAAAATAACCAAGTAAGAGGTTCAGGGCACTGATGTGTTATAAGTCTCTTATAAATACTGTGTATTTAAAAGTTAAATAATTATACATGTTATCAACTTTGAACTTCAATTTGCAGTACTTATTGTATTACTTACTAAGCAAATGTACTAGTTTAACACTGCAGATCATGTGAAAGACTTTTTTGATCTTATTTGGCATTTGTAGTAGTTTACTGAACATGTTTATATATCCCAGACAGACAAAAACACTTCATATAAAAGGCGTATCATCTGTGGTGTTATATCTTTACAATGCTTATTATCATATGGGGCCAATTCAAATGAAAAACAAAAATTGGAATGTTTTGCCCTCATTCTTATTTTGCATGTTATAATCAGGCACACACACGCTCATATTGTCTTACACAACCAAATATGAGATGGCGAATGATGTTAAATATTGCAGCCTATAGTTGCATTTAAAGTCACTTCTTGTGCTGAGGTTACACTCCAGTTACATTACAACCCATTACCAATGTCATGAAAAATAAAGAATATCCAGCTCCTCTTTGGGTATAACTTCAGGCAGAGCAAAACCACAGAGTAGTTCTGTATGTGTGTATGAGCTTGTATGCGTGCACTTGCATCATGCAAGTCCAGCAACGTTACACCACAATGTAAATAACTGGCACCGCTACGCTGTGCCCTGTAACTGAAGGAGCATCGCTGCTGTTGTGAGCATGCTTCTGCGGTGTTTGACTCATTTTGGGGCACAAGGCCCAGATGTCTGCTTTGGAAAACAAAACCTAAACAGATGAATATGGTAGGAGATGGCAAAACATTTGGTGCATCATGTTGGCCCGTCAGAATGACTGCTTCAGTTTGAAAGCGAGCTAATTGTAGTGGGTAGAGAAAAATGTTTGATGAGGGATGTCCTATGTAACTGAAAACAGAGTGTGATTTTGAGATGTGATGAGATCCTTACCTTCTGGTCCACTATGGAGCACACCAGGTCCTTGACAGCAGACAGCGACAGATCACTGGCCTCCAGGTTGACCGTCTCTCTGGTCAGTCCGATCTGCAGCAGGAAGGACACCCCATGGAAGGAGCTGCGGGAGTTGGTGGGGCTGGGAGCGCTGTGACTACCGTTGGACAGTCTCGTGTAGAGCGGTCCGGGCGGGCTCGGTGACGGGGACGGGGCGGACGGCAAGGATGGGTGGTGCGGATGGAGAGAGTGGAGGAAGGCTCGAGGTAAGGATGGGGGAGGGGAGGCAGACATTGGGTTTCTTCCAATGGCGACGTGAAATGCTGAATAGTGGAGGGTTCAGTGAAGGAGGTGGATAGGCTTTTGATAGGGAAAATCTTTGGTCCTCATCAGTGAGTCAGCACTGTATGTCTTTTTTTTATGAGTGTGACATTGTTTCTCACAAATTATGAGGGTAACAGCCTATCCGCCCACCTGAGCTCACGCACCACATTCACTAGACGGGCAGGTGATGGAGAAAAAGTCTCTGAACAATCCGCAGGCTTCTGCAGTGAAATCACTGCAGCAAACTTCATATCCTGGAGTGGTGATCCTTATCCTTACTGAAGTCAGTAATCCACTCTGACCACAGGAAGCCTGTCACCACAAACATACACACACAGAGACAAACACACACAGTGCTATATTTATAATGAAAAAAACATTCTCCTATCTGAATACAGTAAAGAAAAGTAAAGGATTGATGCACATTAGAAGCTCTCATCCCGGCTGTATGAACGTGCCAGCTCCTTTTCTTCATTTCATGGACACTCTTTGGTTGAATTCATTTAGAAAGACATTTTCCAGCCAATCTGCCTTTTCAATTACAGCTCTCATTTCACTGCCGCTACCACACTAACATCACAGAGACACATGCTCATCTTTTTTTTTTTTTAAATGAAGACCACAAAATCTTTGCCTTTGCTTAAAACAGATTCTTAAATCATGAAATTATGCTTCAGGTAGGTTATTTATATTGTTGTTTGTATTGTTTTCATGTTGCTTTCCGTTGTTTTGGTTGTGAGTGTTTCCCAAGGTTAGCTTATATTGCGTGTAGCTGTAAATGGAGCGTGCTAAATTAGCAACAACTTAAACTTTTAGGTGAAGTGTCATAGGTTTAAACATTAACATCGCCTGTTTGTTTTTTTTTTCAACTTTTTGGTGAACTTAAGAAGTTTTTTTTTCTCTCAAACACAAATGGGCCTTGATGCTAGTGTGCAGGACGATGAAATTATACCTCACGAGGACACGTAAAAGTTGATAAAGCATATCATTTCTGGGTTTACAAGAATTCAAACTCCACAAACATCTGGAACAGAGGCTTCTGAACATCTGCACCCCTCCCACTTTCGACTGGCTTGCTGGCAGAACACAACCCCGAGTCGAGACTCGAGAATGCCAGCAAAACAAGTTATACAAGCCGTGAATTTGCACATTCACGGGAGACTTTGTTGCAGTTGAACTGTCTCGTCACGTAAAGCTCGTTAAAAAAGAACAAACGTCGCCTTTGAATGTTTCAGAAATGATACTTTACCTTCACAGTCAGCGAAGGGCGCATTTCTTTCCATTGTGAGTGGACTGAAGAAACTTTGTAACTCCATCAACTGAGGAAAGCGGAGTCTCAAGTTTATTATTCTGCACTTTTCTCAAGTCTCAAACAAAAGCGCAGCGTCGTAGCCTACGTAGAATAAATACCAACATTACTTTTACTTACAGGCGCGCTGAGACTAACCGAGCCGTCCATTTATTTTCTCTTTATCTTTTATTCCAGATTGTAAATTCATGCGCATCTTATTATCCTTCCAGCTGTGACTACTCCCCCTGCTTGACGAGAAAAAGAGCAGCGACCGTCGTTGGGGCTTGGAGTCTTTCTATTATCTCCGCATAACTGACTTTCCATGTGTGGGGAGGAAAACTTGAACTACAGCCCTGTAAAGCAATGGCGCCTCCGATGGAGTTCTAACCAATGCGCATGTGCATTTCTTTTCCGTTATTTCAACTTGGCCATGCCAAGAAGAAAAAAAAAAAACTTCTACACAACCCGGATCGGTTTGTGGCACAGTTTTCCAAAGTAGAGTACAGGAGTCCTCAGGGGCCCTTAAAGGGGCTTCAGGATGCCCCCAGCAAAATGAGGAGTGGATTGATTTCACTTTGTTTTAACAAATAGACATAAAAGAAAGTATAAGATTTCTGTTCATAGCTCTTAGTCTCTATTGTGTTGTCTAGACAATTTAACTCTTTTTTTATAGGGGGGTTTACTGTAAAAATAAGGGTCTGTGGCCCACTGTGTCTACTTGAGGGCCCCTGACATGGACAACGAAGGTTTGATTTATTATATATGAGGAAGATGTCTTTTCCACTGAATTTCTGATTGACAGAAAAAACAGGAAGAAGGACTTGATTTTGCAAGGATGCTTACGTGTTATCTAACTGCTTGCCTCTGTTTTTGATGAGCTGAACACAGAAAATTACACAACAAATTTTAGGAACTGGTCCGCTGTTACACTTAGTGAGATTTTGCAACTCAGCATTGGCATTAAAGACAATTTACCTGAAACAATGTCATGAACACAACGTCCGATGCACATAAGTAAAAAATAATCAAAGATGACAAACAGAATGCAGGAGTTTATTAATAGAACAGTCTTGTCAAAGTTAAATGCATTAATACTGTGGAAATGTGGGGTCTATCCTCTGCGCCCAAGCCATTAGGCCCCCACAGATGTCTTTCACTCTGATACTGTCCACTTCTGATCCACTCATCTTCTCCAGAACCTGCACAGCCTTCTGAGAGTCGTTACCCAGCTTACAAATCACATAAACTGGAGGAAACCACAGAGAGACAACAATGAGAGATAAGTTTGGTGACGACAGCCGATCTTGTGAACTAAATATGCTTTAGATTCAAATTACAGAAGAACTTCAATACATTCATACTGTATGATTGAAGGACAAACAAAAACACCACGAGGGACAAAAAGCTGAATGGTACAAACATTACACTGAGTATATACAGGTAAATTGGAACTGATTATAAAATAGACAGCTAAGAATGTATTATATGCTAAGCTAAATTTAGCTCATTGATAAAGAAACCTCAACACAGTGAATATACAGAGCAGCACCAAAATAAAGTTTTTAATATTAATTTCTCTAAAGCAGGCCAGCTGCTCAGGTTGGCCATACTTGTTTTGGAAAAGGGGTCACCTAGCAACCCCATTACAACCTGCTACTAGCTGTCCAAAATAAGCCGCCAGCCTGGCAGTATGTGACTACACAGTGGACTGTGAATATGCACACAAAGTGCCTGTTCATTTCAAACAACATGTACGGACCTAAATGGTGTTTTGACATGTTACCTGGAGGCCGGCAGTCACCCGCCATCTGCTGTTTCAATTGGCTGATGCTCTCCTGGAGTAATCGGATATGTTCACTCTTCCTGTCTTCTAAACTTGAGAGTGGGATGTCTGGGCGACAATATAAGGAGAATAATCACACAGATACGGGGAGCAGACAAACATGATCAGAAGGTTTAGAATTATGACAGTAAGAGATTGATTTTGTGTCTCTGTCACCAGAAGGATACTGAGAGAGGTGGGTAAGTGGCACATATCCACTTCCACAAGAGGGCGCACGTCCAGCAAAAGATGGGGCTCTGCTTTGTCCATTATGGATTTGTAATCCTGGAATTACATTAAAACAGTCCTTTATGCACAAATACAATGAACTTTATAATTGAGAGAGGTGTGGTTTTATCTTTTGGAACAGAAAATTGAATTGATTTGTATCTCTCCAGTTAAACAGGGAAACCTAAATGACTTACAGCAAATGTTGAAATAGGTACCGCTTGTATTTGCATTTGCAGAGTAATACGAACATTTTAACTGCTTTTCCTCAAATCACAGGAAACAAAACTGTTTCTAACTGGAGCCCCTTGCACAATCTCGATTACAGCCCAATCAATCATGATCCCCATCTCTGTGCTTAATGACTCAGCGGGTTTGAAAGCGCCAATTCTGCAGAAACATAAACAGATGCAATCCACTACCACTACTCTCGGTGCCAAATAGAACATGTTATTCTTTCCCATAGAAAATCTACAGGCACATTTTAAGTCATTTCCCATTTAGGGTTGGGTCAGCGCTGAGATGTAATCAGTTTTATGAATGCACATGAAAACTGAGAAAAAAAATTGTGACTAATCATACAATAATCAGCTCTAAATGCAGGGAGTCACGCAATGGCTAACTGTTCTGGAGTGTATATTCCTACCTGCACTGTGATCCTCTGATCTCTGGAGAGGAGGTTGAGTTTGCGGCACTGAAACACAAGGAAAATGAGGCAATGAGAGAATTTTCCTGTGATTAGAGGATAATTACATGTATTTTGTATGTGTCAGATTAAATGGTTAAATCTAGCTGATATAAGAAACACTGCTTATGACTTAAAAAAGTTAATATTCCTGTGACAATGTACAAGGCATGCATTCTTGCATAAAAACCTCCAATCCATAATATCAAGTTTCTTCTTTAATGATCAACCTTATCTGTTGCAGCAGACCCACAGAAGGTCTCATAGTCCACCAGCTGGGTTACACTGGGGTTTTCTCCACACACTGCACAGCTAGCCTGCTTGGGCCGTAACTTGATGGACCGGAATCTGGCATTTTGAGCGTCAAATATCACCAGCTGCTGACCGCAGGAAGCTAGCACGCCTGGTCAAGGAAAAGTATCACCACGCAGCTTGATTCCAAGAATCGGCTCCCAGTTGTGTATATACACCATGGCAACTTTCTGTTTCTTTTTCTTTTTAACAGTATGACACTTCCCTGGCTGACGCACCAGTTCCAGGTATTAGCAGGATATGACAATGCAAGACTGGGGGCAGGATAGGGCAGGTCTATTCTCTAATGTGAGTCTACTGTATATTAGCATGAGAACACTGTTACCACAACAGCTTCATGAGACGACAGCAAATGAAGAGTCAGCACAGTCCAGAGAGTGCAGACAAAAATATTCCTGTCTGTTTTTGTTTTATTTTATCAGACAAGCACAAAACACCCTCCCCATCCCTAACTTTGTTACAATGAAAACCTTTCAGCAGTTCTTTATTGGTTCATCCAGATGACTGGGCAGAAAGTCTGGATGTTCAGTACAGCAACGAAATGGCAGAGGAAAGTACTGTATGTAAAGTGGGAGTTAAGAATGGAAAACAAAAGGATACAGCCTTGTCCGGAGGCAATCTTGAGGACTTCCAATGCTTGGAAGCAGCCCATTATCCCGGGAACTTAAAAATAAGTGGAAAACGTTACTAACGACTATCATTTACAAAGACTGTACTCTGTTTAAAGTTAATGACTTCTGGGAAAGTAAAGGGACAAGAAGTAGACGACTTACCCACTCCTAATACCCCTCCATCAGAACAGTTGGTCACTGTCTCTGGGGGTGGGGGTACTGGGTACAGACATCTGTAGCAAGGGCCTCCACAGTAGTTATATACTGTCAACTGCACAGACACACACACACATACACTCAGAACACCAAGGTTTTTACGCTGGTGAAATGAGGGTGTACTGATGACAATTGAGTTTTTCTACCTTACCTGTCCCTCCATTCTCAGGGCACTTGCTGAAACAAGAGGCTTGCCGCTGAGCACACAGGCGTCATTCACAAGATAACGAGTGGGGACATTGTCTGAACAATCTGCTACAATGTCGTATATGAGAACAGAAAAGTCAAGGTAAAGTATTTCTAAGTTAAACATGCACATTTCTCTTTTAGGTTTCCAAAATGCTCTTCATGCAGTGTGATATGTAATCATAAGCATGGGTAAGACTTAGTGGATGGCAGCTGTTAAGATTCATGACAAGGAATTAGCCAGTGGCAGGTCTGCGTAACAGATGTAGGCTGAGGACTTTGCGGCAGGATACTGTTGAATGAGTTGTAAAGCGTTCTCCGGCGAGAGCTGCAGGTGATAGGGAACACACTCTACTGTTGAGTTCAACCTGTAGACATAATCAAAACCCATATCAGAGCTGTACTAGTGGCTCTGTTCAACCAAAAACCACTACTTGTGAGTTTTGAAGGCAAAGAAGGAAGATGATGCCAGACTGTGTGTACTACAGCATCAATACACTACAAAAGTCATTTCCTAGTCAGAGAAATGACGCCCTCGTGTGGCATTGGCTATAAAATCTGAGTGCTAACCACAGTAGGCCCACTGTGAGGGAGAAAGGCACCAAAAAAAGCTGTCTCTAAAATAACATGTTTACACAATATTTGCAGACTGGGGAGAAATACACAACCAAATATAACCTGTGGTGAGACTGGAGAGCGCCAGCATACATTACACAGCAACCAAAGGGTCACAAAAAGCATAAAAATACGCCAATTATCATAGTTACTGACCATTTACTAATAATATCTAAATACTAACATCTCTATTTCAGATCTGTTTGTGCTTTTTTGGCACATATGAGGAGGAATACATTTCTCAAATGCTGTCAAATATCTTTGTCCTACCAGATGATACTGGCATACAGGTGCTTTTGACCTGCATGACATTGTCCCACACAAAGTGGAACTCTATATAGGATAATATTTCATACAATGTGTGCAGGTGCCAGTTAGTACCTTCTGACAGCATTGCCAGCAGACAGAGCCTTGGCCTGACCCTGGTTCTCCTCACCGTGCAGCACCTGTCTGTGCAAGTTACTAAGCTCCACCTCGTCATAGTCCAGCAGGCCCAGACGCCCTGCAAGACACAACGATGAACGAGGCAGTGAGGAAGGGTTTCGAATAAAATAGCAAACCCTGATAACAGTTGAACTAGGACAATTAAACTCTGTGTAAATGCAAATTTAGCAAAGTCTGTCTTTGGAAGAAAAAAACATAAAGTCTCACTTAGCATACTTGACTGCCTACTTTTTATCTATAGTCCTTGGTCTTTGCCTTTTCTCTAATTTTGTGTCTGCTCACCACTTTCAATGGCTTTGCTCAGTCTGATGATGATTATATCTGCTATACATAAACTTCTACACCCCTTTCCTCCAGTTTTTCTCCAGTTAAACAACCAAAGTTTTGTTAAGGTGCCAGAGGACATAGGTGAGACTGCAAAAAAAAAGTCTCAAATTAAAAGCTCTAAATATACTCTTGTCTCTTTACCTACTTTTTCACAGTGCACCTAATTGTATTCATTAAACAGCACTAAAATGGGTAGTGTGATACATTTCTTTGGAAAATGTAAATGCATAATTGTGGTTGCACCCCTTTCCCCCCACAGGAACATTTATTTAGTTTACCCACCCCTGGGAGGTGAGCCAGATTGCTAATTTTGCCTACAGAAAAGACAAACCACTGAGAGTTCAACAGTTACTCACACCCATATATTTATTTCAAGGTAAATGATTTTCTCAACTAATTAACCTACCGATGCCTGCTGCTGCAAGATACTGTGCCAGGGGACAGCCCAGTCCTCCACAGCCCACAACTAGCACTGAGGTCTTGGACAAGTTCAGCTGACCTGTGGACAACCAAGATTCACTTATTCATGTTCAATCATGCCATAAATCTCACCTGACGGAATGCTTACAGAATAATCCGTACCTTGCACACCCAGCTCAGGCAGAAGGAGCTGTCTGCTGTACCGCATGATGTCTTCATTGCAGAGCGCTGGTTTGGCTTTCAGGGGAGTTAGGGGTGTCAGTCTGTCATGCAGCTCCAGTACTGAGGTGTGGCTCTGATATCACACCAAGGATTAATAAACAGAATAACATGTTTACAAGAGCTTTGCGCCATGTGGTATCTCAACCCAAAACAATCTGCCTCTACAGCCAATATGTCTGACATAAGAAGGGATTTAAGTGGCCTCTAGTGCGTTTAATTTATGTTTCCCTAACATTTAGGATTTGATGAGTTACTGTGCTCTATTGCACTGAGACACTTTAAGATACATGTTTTTGTATTACTTTTTTTTGTGATAAAAAAAGAAACCTGTGTGTTAGCTCAAAAGCTTATGAATCAAATACAGCGCTGAATTCTATATTGATAGTTTGTAGTTGAAATGTAGTAATATCTACCTAGAAAATGACGTATAGCAGGTGTGTTTTCATCTATGGGTGCTAACTGTTGTTACCCAGCATCTTCAGTGATTTTATGGATGTACGTGTGTGCCTACTGATGGCTGATATTATGGAGTTTTTCATTTCTTCTCAGCTATTTTCCTGAGAGGTCAGTTCGTCTTTAAGTGTGCAAGTTAATTATAAAAGTGTACTTACAGCACTGTCAAACGTGCTCATCTGACCCTGACAACAATAAGCATAGTTTGCTAACGTTATGTAGCCTTGACTAACCAGAAAATGAACGCTGTAGCTGCACTCTGTTGGATAGAAAATTAGGCTGACTTGTTTCTGTAAACACAGCTTGCAAATTTGGGCCACTGACAAATTTTTATCTCTGGTTACAAACCAGTCTTGCATACCTTTTCCAGTTGAGCCAGTTTCTTCTTCAGAGCAGCAATCTCTTTCTCTTTCTCTTTCAGCTGAGCCTTCAGACCGCAGACCTCCTGAGACATCGCTGCTGACATGCAAAAAACGCGGGCAATTACAGGAACAAAATATATTTATAAGTGTGACAAGTCTGTTCTGGTTATAGTTGCAAGCATGGATGTATTGGTTGAACGGCGCAAACTTCCGGTTTAACCACGTGAGAGTGAGACCACGTGGGAGGTGACGTAGCAAGCGCTGCTCGCACTTTCACGGAAAGTAATTAAATGATCAAACAATACATTTCTTCAATATCTAAATGTACAACAAGAAAACTTTTTAAGTTTATAGCTTAATAAGACATTAATTTAACCACCTTTTTCCCCTAAATGTATTACACTCTTTAGTCCCGCTGGCGTGTTTGTGATTGCACACTTTCAATAAAGTTTAAAAAAGAAAGAAAGGTAATTAAATTAATAAGTAAATTAATATTCTATGTTATTATTTACCCTCCACAAATAAGAAAAGAAAAAAATTTATTGTATCTTATTAAAGATTTTGTAGATTTTTCAAGAATTATCTTTATAGAAATTATACATATGATTTTCTTCCGTCAAATAAGCTATGGTACTTCTGTTTGAAAATTAACCGTTAATTAGCACATAGCATATAATGAGTCCCGTCAGGCCATTTCTTGTCAGATCCAGACTCAAGGTATTCTGAAAATGTATTGATGGGTTGGTGAAAATGAGCAGTTATCAAAGTATGGGGTCACATGTGGCATTGTTCCACTGTGGATCCAAGGAGTAGATGAAGCACACACACACACACACACACACACACACGCTCACGCACACACACACACACACGCACATACATAGCAGTGTAGTGACGCGCTGTGGTTTAGAGAGCCTCGGGTCCTCCCTCCTGCTTTTCACATGATCTGTAGCTTTCACAAGAGGAGAGTCGGGAATGTGGACAAGAGCGACAATAACGATGGTTGAGCGAAGCCACAGTCTCTCTATAATGCGTTTATTTTACACTGTCTGCATCTGGCTGACATTCATCCACTGCGCCAATGGAATTCCGTGGACACAAGAGAAGGTAAATGAATTAACAGGCTCAGTTCACTTTTTTTTTCCCTCTATGTCACCAGGCAGTAGTAAGTGTACATTTAGACTCTCAAAGAAACGACTGAAACAATTCTAAAAACTTGCTTCCTGCATTGTTATTGTCATGTAACCTACTTTTGACAAGGCTAAAATAATAATAATGCAATTATTAACTCCCAGGGTGTGTATATGAAAAGCATCTGAATAATTTTGTCTGAGAAATATTTGTAAAAATTGAATTGTAAAAAAAGAAAAATAAATTAAATCCTGTTATATTTTATACATTTATACATTTATACATATATGCGTGTGTGTGTGTTTGTGTGTGTGTGTGTGTGTGTTTCCTTTTAAAATTGAGATTACCAGTACTTACACTACCTATTATCCATTATGTGAAAAAACAAGTTTCCAAATTTCCTTTTATATCCGTAATATATTTGTAATATTTATTCATGATATTCCAGCGACCCTCTGTGCTGCTTCTCAACACTTGTTGTGTAATTCTCCTGAGGTGCACCTGTATGCCTGGCCATTCATGATACTCATGTTCTTCTTCTCCTCTCCTCTTTGCCTAGTTGCTATGGCAGCACAGCCATCATCATTGATCCTCCAATTGCAGTTCTTGGTATTTATAGACCTTAAGTGGACCCCCATTTAACCCTCTCTGAGCTCAGTGAGCCCCAGCTCTTTGGAGGGCTATATCCAGTGTGTGCGACCACATAATGATATGTTTTACATTATATGCCATGTTGTAATTACAGGACTAGTGCAGTGAGTCAGCCAGTATGAGTCTAGCTCATTCTTTCAACACGTTTTGTAAGTGAATGTTTTTGTAAGATGCACTGAAGAGAGTAAAGGAATGTGCCCTCCCCTACTAACACGATAAAGTGAAACCAAATAAGAATAAGGAAGAACAAAAGTCCACTGTGATTTTCCATTCAAATTGTTCAGCCTGAAGACTTATATACCCTTAGCAGCGCTGAAATTATTAAATCAAAAACATTAATCATTTCAATCATTTATAAAGAAAAATGCTGAACATTACAGGTTCCACATTCTCAAATGGGATTATTCGCTGCTTTCCTCAGTGTTGGTTAGACAAAACTGGCACTTTGATGGGCCTGTTTTGACATTTTATACACAAATCAATTAATTGATTATATAAAAATTAAAAAATATTGCAGCCCTAATCCTAAATATAGATTTGATAAATACAAATTTTGATGATATTATCAATTAAGGACTAAACAGAGCGCCTATTGTTGGAGAAAATGGAGCAGTGTAAACCAGATGCAAACTGGCTTTGGTTGTGCTCTGACATTCACCATCAGCTCTTCCTGTCTTGCTCTGTCTTCCCTGTTGGTTCAGTTTGTTACCAGGACAACCGAGCTCCTCTGCAGGTTGAACTTTGAGACCAAATGAAAGAAGAGTCATTGGATCGGAGGATCAATATGTTTTTTTAACCTGTTTAGCATTTATAGAACAGACACTTTGGCTTGAATCCATGTCGTGTTCCATGAACTGCACAAACTGGCTGATCAGCTTTTTTATAATCATGTTTTTGGAAGTCTATCTCAAAGAGAGAGATGGAGAATGTGAAAAAGCATCCTTCACTCCTCTGCCTCTCTGCCTTACTTAAGTCTCTTGTTTATCTGAAGCCATTCATTCAATGTCTATTCACACTGGTCTAATTGGCTCTTGTGTTTCTCTCTCAGGAGGCATTAGAGTGAACTTAACAGCTCATCTAAAAAAAAATGCAGTGTTTGTTAGAGCATTTCCATAGGATCAAATTGCTGCTGTCTTATGTTAACATAGACTGTTATGCAGGTGTTATTACAGTTTGTAACTGTAAATAATAATTCTTGAGATGTAATTTCTTCTCAGATGTCCCTAACATCTCCGAAACATTGATGTCCAAAATTCCACTTCCAGGTTGAACTTGATTAACATTTCCAGTAATACGAGATTGAACTCACTGTTGTAACAAGCTAACATCTGTTGCAATATGGCATCCTCGCTGTTGCTCAAGTTAAAGGCATCATACTAAGATTTCCCCTGCTCTTACTGAGACTTTGCTGATCTGATATTGGGTCATGGCAGACACTGAGTCAAATAGAAGTAAATATTGCTTAATAATCTGTATTTTCCATTCACAGTTTGCAACACTGCAGTGAATGACAGCAGATCACAGTGATCTGATGTCTACTATGTTAGATTACCTTGCAATAGCTTAATCTATCAGTCCCTATGTACATGCTTATTCCCTGCTTAAGTATTAAGTGAAAATGGTACTGTTTGTCATCTCTTTCTTGTGTGTTTCCTCTGATCCTGTTCAGCTCTATCACCGAGCTGTCACACTAACACCAGAGGAGATCCAGACCGCCCTGTCACACACTAACCTGGACCAGATGTGGCAAAGATACCTAAGGCCACTACTTGTTACCAGGTACCCGGGCTCTGCAGGCAGCCAAGCCGTGCAGCAGGTGAGTTATCATGGCTAGACACTGGTTCCAACATGTTGTTTCAGTAGGAAATACATCCAAATCACTCACTAACAAGTAATGTATGTGTGTATCTTCAGCATATTAAAACAACCCTCGGTTCCCTCGGGGCAGGCTGGGAAGTGACGGAGGATAGGTTTGTGTCACAGACACCCTATAGCCCCCTGCCCTTCACCAACCTGATCGCCACCCTCAACCCATCAGCCAAGCGCCGTCTGGTCCTGGCCTGTCACTACGACTCCAAGTACTACCCACCACAATGGCACGGGAGGGAGTTCCAAGGCGCCACTGATTCTGCTGTTCCCTGCGCCATGATGCTGGAGCTGGCACAAGCCCTGGATGAAGAACTGAAAACTCAGAAGGTAGAGGGCTAGCATGTGACTTAAAGCTAGGACATACAATAAGTTCAAAAGATATATCATGCATTACTGGTCTGTTTGTCTGTGAGCCTATGTGTAAAGTCATAAAGGGCTTTTTAATGATATTCAGGCATTTATTATGTTCTGCGGTTGTGGTTAGCAGTGACTTGGGTTGTGGCCATGAATCACAGGGAAGTCAAACAACAGTCTCCAATAGCCCTATAAGCTCTAGAAAAAAACAAGGCCAAAGACACAGACAGATAAAACCTGTTCAAATAAACCTGTGAACATCACTGATTTTCACTCAAACTCATCATTTCAAGTTGAGTGACAAGTGTTGGAGTGAGTACTCAACCACCTGAAAGGAAAGAGGGTGAAATTAATAATACATTTCCATCAGTGCTGTGTGACAAACATTACAATAATTTTAAAGGATAAGGCTGGTGTTATTCTATATTTTTCTTCTGTCAACCAATACCATGAAAAGACCTAAACCAACAATGCGATAATTTGTCTCTCAGTATGTTCCAACTACCCAGTCTGTGGCACTCTGAAGACATAAATCTTGAACAAAATGGGTCAGAAATACCATTTCATTTTTTTAAAAGGCAGAGTAATTTCCTTAAACAGCGGAGTATCTCTGTTTTCAGCAAACATTGCTCAAATATGAGTAAATAATGCATTTGTTGGATTTTTTGCATTTTCAGATGCAGATTTATACACATGTAATACTGTAGTGAGTATTTATGGCAGCAGGACAGTGTATGTGGGATTGACTCAAATTAAACCACAGTGCCCAGGTCCATTGTAATGATGGTGCATGTCACCCAGTTCAATAGTGTGGCTCAGTTATTTGTTTTTATTAGTTTATGGACAACAACACAGGTCTATGACACAGAGGAGTAAGATTCAGTATATCAAGCTTGCGTTACACAGACAATATTATTATTAGGATCAATTAATTGTTGGTTGTTGTCTTTTCATACTGTTTGATGAAGAACAATATATAATTTTGCCAGCCGTATTATCCTTTAAATATTTTAATTTATTCAATCAATAAGAGGTTATTAGTTTTTCTAAATAGAAAAAATGTGTTTTGCTTTTTAGGTTTAAGTAAATTCTCAATATTTAATTATTTTTTCGTATAAGATCATATATGAATTAGACAGAACAAGCCTCTGCAAATGTCTGCACTCAAACACAACAACATTTCAAATACAAAAGCAATAATTATTGGTTCTGTATGATAGGAATTAGCATACATTTCCCAGCAACACTGTTTAATTGTTTCACACACAAGTGAAGCATAAGGAGCGCACTTAGCATTCATGTAGCCTGCTCTTCTGCCCTTTCCCTGTTTCACAGTTGAGTTCAGACCCCTGTCTACTGGGCGGACAATGACAGTTCCAGTGACAGGAAGAGATCAACCAAGGGACATGTTTGTCAGACTCAGCTGTCTGTCACAAAGGTCACTGTGGGAATAGGAATCACACTGAATACAAATACATTTAACTGCCTGGGAGGAGGACACATAATCAATATCATAGCTGATTAATCACATAGGGGCATATTGTGTGTGTTACAAAAGCAGATACTACAAAAGGAAAGCTCAGGCTGTTTTTGTGTCCCTGTAATCTCAAATCCACTAGGGGGCATCAAAACTGTGTAAATGCAAACTGGTGCTGTCTATAACTTGTCCAGTCTCTCCTTTTGTGTTTATCTACCACTGCTGTCTCCCTTGTAGAGCTCCAGTCCTGATCTGACCCTACAGCTAATCTTCTTTGATGGAGAGGAAGCTCTTTTCCAGTGGACCTCTACAGACTCCCTGTATGGCTCTCGCCACCTCGCCCAGAAGATGGAGTCTACCCCACATCCCGCTGGAGCCACAGACACAAATCTACTGCACGGCATAGTATGTCAGAGCCCTGCTCAGACTTCACTGTCTAAACCAGTGGTTCTCAAACTTTTTCACATCAAGGACCCCAAAACTGACACAAGTTACACCACAGACCCTCATTTGATAAGATTTTGTCACTGGGTCCCCCATCTAATAAGATGTTTGATGATTACAGAAAGTAATCTGTCATTTCTGTCAATTCTGTCATTGTATTACTTATGGATGGAATTATAGAGAAAATAAATTATTCCCCTTTTTGCTGGGGACCCCCTAGAACCCCCTCAAGGACCCCTGGGGTTTCCCAGATCCCACTTTGAGAACCACTGGTCTAAACCATCTGAGATTAGCATAATCACTTCATCACTCTCAAGATCATCTCTTTGTTAGCCCGCATCAATTTCAGTGCAATCCGCTTAGCTCTTATCTCCTCTTACACATACAGCCCACACAGGCAGGGAGGTGCAGTTGTATTTCGAAGAAGTCTCAAATCACAAAGCCACTCATTTTATCATATGGGAGGCTCAGAGGGGCTGATATCAAACATAATTTGTTAAACAGTCTATGATAAGGTGTCACATTAAATGGTATGTTTCTGTATCCTAGCTGTGGAGAGATGATGCAACTGTTTATCAAGAGATGGAGACATTCCTGTATGGACAGAGAAAGATAAAGCAGACAGTATCTTAAAGAACATAGTGTCTGTGAGTGTGTGTGCAGGGGCATTCACATGCGTGCACGTGAACAGATAGACGTGTGTGTTTTCTGAGTCTCGCAGAGATAGCGTGCACATATGATGTCAGTGCATTGCACCATGGAACACATGATGTCACCATCACACCTCAAAGTAGGGACTCTGAGGTTTGATCTTTATGAGAACGGGCTTCTTGTCATGGAGTTATCTTCAGGATGTGCAGAGAAAGTTTCTCAGGAGAGCTCACCAGCTTCGTTAACCCTTCTCTTTGTGTCTTCCAGGATCTGTTTGTGTTGTTGGACCTGATCGGGGCCCCTAGCCCACGCTTTGGGAACCAGTTCCCCAGCACAACACACTGGCTCTCCAGACTGCAGAACATTGGTGAATGATCAGATGTTGTTGTAGCTACTGTTGTATGTAGGTCTGCTTAAGATGTGCCACAAACATCTATAAGTCAACTATGAGTCATGTTAATCACTAGTCAAAATACATTAGTCATATTAAAGATAGTCATCATCATATGTAGGCCAATGTGGCAACAGTTCTGACAATCAAATTATTGTAATCACATTTGTCACACTGTATCTTCTTTGCAACTCTTGCAATGTGGAGATTGTATTGTTTAGCCTAAATTGCTAATATATATAAATACAGGCTCTGAAAACCTATTTTATCAGTCAGCTTCTTACTACATGTAATAGGGTGTTGCATTAACGCACTATATTCTGCTAAAGTTTTGGTTATTTAATGTGACAGATATTGCGTTTTTTTGTTTTTGTTTTTTTGTCCTCACTTTTCCCATTGGTTTGAAGTGGGGTGGGGCTCCTTTGAATAACTTCAGGATTTAGCAACATTTGAACCTAAATGTGACGATGTGTGATCTTTTCTTATGTTGCCAACACTGGCAATCAAATCAGATCAAACTACACCCACACAATCTTGAAGCAGATTAGCTGTTTTTGACTGTTAAACCCTCAATAAATATGATCTTATGGATGTCTTCTTTATCCAAACTTAAACTTGATTATGTCATAGAGAAAAAAAAATTAGAGGGGCTTTACAAGATTAACTGAACTGACAGATGCACTCTTTGTCCTTCCTCTTACATCCTCAGAAAAGCGTCTACACTCCATGAACCAGCTTGTGAATCATCCTAATGATGTGCAATATTTCTGGCCAGATCAACCTGTCGGCCACATTCAAGATGATCATATACCATTCCTAAACAGAGGTATACACAGCAAGTGACACTACTACCACAAATATTATGATTATATACTGTATATTGTGTTGCTTTGGTGGTGATCCTCATCCTTTGCCTCTCTGTTAGGAGTCCGTATCCTCCACCTGATCCCCTCCCCCTTCCCATCCGTATGGCACACGTTTGACGACAATGAGCAGAACCTGGATCGCTCCACCATTCAGAACCTCAACAAGATCATGCAGCTCTTTGTTCTGGAGTACCTCAACGCCAGACCTGCCAACGCTTCAAAACCTTCCAACCCTTCAAACCCACAAAATGCCCCATAAAACCCCCAGCATTCCTTTCGACAACTTTCTTTCTTTTGATGTTTCACCATAGAAAAGATCTTCAACTGTTATTTTATAAGAATACACTGCATTTACTCCTCTTTAAATACCAACAATATGGATTTGTTAACATAATGATTGAGACGTGAGGTTGAAATAAAAACCCTCAACTACACGGACAAGTACATTTTTTATTTGGAAATCTATATATAAGTCTATATTTTGGTTTATGTGAGTATGTGAAATGTATTTTCTTCCCTAATGGAGCCATAAGTGACTTGAAGACTACGTAGCTTCACCTTCCCTCCGAGCCTTAAGTCCCCAGCAACAAGATCACCACACAGGCTGTTCTGTGTGTTTTTTTTTACTACACTACTTTCTTTATATCAGCCTACACCCCTCACTTACACTGTGAGGAGTCATTAGTGTTAATACTAATATCAATGATCTGGTCCACTTGCCTCTAAAAGGAAAGAAAAGAGCGTTAAAAATAATAATTGGCAGCAATTCAAATACTGGGACATCTTAATAACTTTCATTATGAATTTCTAATTCCTTATAGTCCTGTATAACATTCAGAATCCCTGATGTTATGTTATGTGATAAACATATAGCCTACAATATGGCCACCCCCATGAATGCTGCCAAAACATATGGGGCAGGGTTTGTGGCGACACACGAGACTGTGTCACATGCTGTGTGTTTTAGCTACAGACCAGGGTATGTGACATTTCCTATCCAAGAGTAAATCTGTTCGGTGTTTATAGAGCAAACCTGTCAAGGGCAGGAAGTGGGTTTGTTTGTGTTATAAAAACATCTTTAGCTCTTCATATCCTGTCATCTTAGATAGTGAAGTGGATAACTTCCTGTGCTGATGTTTCATGTGCCTGCCTTTGTTTATATGACATTATTAGCCCAATCTTAATGTAGATCCCAGAATAATACACAATGCCAAAACTGGACTTCCTGTATTTTGAGTCTGGAATAAATGTTGATTCGAAATACAACAGAGATCATGCAGAGTTTGCTTATCTTTACAAGTCTTTGTTTTAATGTTAGTATTTGGGGAGCTTGGGATGAAGCTTGGTTATGTAAGGTGACCTTTTGCATGAGGTAGTGTAAACTTTTTTCTGTAGTTCTAACCTAAAACAGCACAAATAGTCAAAACTGATCTTCCAGTATTGCATTTGTCGCTCATGTTTTTCCAGGCTAAAGCATCTTCCTTAGCAGACCAAATACCGCCTCAATCCCTCCGCCTCACCTCAACAACAATCCCATGATTCACTTAATCCTATCAGGGAGGACCTCCCCTGAATTCCACACTATCCAAATCCCCTTCAATCCACCCCACTCCCATGAGAACTGAACATGGCTCTGACTCCCCCGTTCACTGTCAGATATGTTGTTTGCAGTGCATGGCAACAATGTACACTACAAGCATATACAGCATTTTGTCTAGAAGGATATTAGAGGCATAATTGACTGAAAGGCCATTAGTCACCCAAGGCTGCAATATGTTGTATAGTCTCCACCCAAACTCCATATTTGTACCTTATACTGTGCTAATAACACCCATCCTCATTATATTCATTCTTGTTTTTGTTCTGCAGGTTTTAACTTGAGAAAAATGTCTTCCTATAAAAGCTTTCCGCAGGCATCCTACCTGTCAGTCATCGCCAAAGTTACTCTCAGAGATAGCGCAGGGAGATAATTTTGATTAACTTTAATCTAAAGAAAAGACTCTTATTCACAACAGGTCTTAGTTTAGTCTAACTGGTAGGGACGCCAGCAAGTCCAAACAAGGAAAAGAAAAGAAGCAGAACAAATAGCACTGTATTGTGGCTTCCAGTATTTTTTCTTTCTTTTTTTTTTGCTTGACAGCAAATTGATGTGTACCCCTGTTTAATCTGCAGATGATTACAGTGCAGAGTATACAACAGCTTCCAGCTGTACAGTAGTGGTGTGATGGGAAGGGCTGGGAATCTCCCATGCAAGGTGTGTTTCAGATTTAGGAAACAATGAACCTGTAAAGGTTACTTTCTATCAGGAACCATTTTTAACAAACAGTACTTAAATAGTTAACAAATCTTCCTAATAACCAAACATGGAAAAAAAAAAGATGTAATACTTCCAATGTGTAAAATATCCTTACAGTAAAGGAACCTTGACTTTCTAAACTGAAGAAGGTTATTCTCTTATTATTTATGTGCTCCCTGGACATCATTTTAATACAGATTCTACCTAATGTGTTTTCCATGATTTCTAATCTTTTGCATAGTAGCCACCTGTTGCAACACAGTAAACACACTGCACACCAGTTGCTCCCACCAGTCCCAGGACCAGGACCAAGACCAAAGAAATAACCTGAAAATAGTTAAATGCTGTTTATTCAAATGCTTGAATTCTTTATGGGCCTACATCATATATTGTCACTGTCAGGGAAAAACAATCACTATCCAAAAGGATTTCAAGGGGTTTCTTTGAAGTTTACTCCTGAAAACAATTTTGTTTTTCTTCTTGTCTTTTTGTCTAGTTATATTAATTTAAAAATTAACACAATAACATCTTTTAACTGGGTTGCTCAGGTAATTGTGAATTGACTCTCCACTGTAGCTGGAACAACCATCAGACTCATTTATAGCTTTTTATTATACAGTTTCATTATATTATTGGATTGGGGACATTTTCTAAATTAGTTAACGAGATTGTACACAATGTGAAGGATTATTGTGTATAGCAGTTTTGGGGGGACTGTAGAGCAGCCCACTACTACATAGCTTGCAAAGAAGCAAGTTACCAACAGAGAGCAGTGGTGAGTCACATTCAGTTTAGTGAAAACAGAACCTGCTGATTTTGCTGTTTTTCATACATGGTATCATAACTTAGTGACTGCACATATGATTTTTATCAAACAAATGAATTCATGTCATGTCAGTAGGGCATTATCATATGACTCATCAGATAGACGAAAAAAAGGTTTAACACACACTTCACAAATTGCACTGATTTCCAACTATGGAGCATTGTTTAATTTTTGATACTTGAAGTAGGCCTATCGTGTGTAATCGTGTGTATCATGAAATTAGCTTTTGTCTTTTTCAGAAGCAACCACATATCAAGTGGGCAACACACTCACTGATATTTACACGCCTCCAGTTTCAAATGAGGGCGGTGAACACAGAAGCTACCTACATCATACGCGACGTTCACTGCACCTCGTAAAGCTCCCAATTTCATGTCCCACAAATGCATTGAACACACTGTTCACTGCTTTTAATCAGAACTAATGATACATTTAGTTGTTGCAATATCAATCAAAAAGACTAACTTTGACAAATGAGGCAATTTATCATGTTATAAATTGGTTGCGTGAAGCTTAAACACAGGCTCTATGAGCAAACTTAATAGGCTATAGGACCATTATTATTCCAGTATAATATTAATAACATCAAAACGACACACCTTGTTGCCATTCTACCAGGATCTGAAGAACAAGCAGCATCTGGTCTTGCCTGGTCGTTATTTTTGCGATCGTATTGTTATAATTCCCAGTATCCCAGCTGTACATGAATGCAACATAGATCCCAGACCGGGCGCTGAGGAGCTGTAGGGGATTTCAGTCCAGCCTCCAGTCATGCTAGTACAGAGTGGTTCAGTGAGTGAACACAAACAGACGGACAGCACTGAGCTGTTGTGAAGAATGTGATAGCAAAGAGGCTTTATATTTTTTACACATTTCTTGAATCACCGGCGCCAAATTTTGGCGTATTTTGGTCACTGACATTGTGTTGAAAGAAGCCATGGAGCCGATAACAAAGTGGACACCAAAGCAAGTTGTCGACTGGATGAAAGGTACGTGTGGAGTACTTAATGAATTACGTTAATGTAGTGTTTTTGACGGACACTGTAGAAGAAACACAACATTCCTGTGTCTTTACTCGCTTCTCTGTCTCAACCTTTAATTCGCTCCTCAGTTATCTCCAGCTGGTTTCGTAGAAACTGCTCCTGTGTGACAACATACCTCGAAGCTTAACAATGGGACTGCATTTTCTTTCACTCTCACTCACAGATGCTATCCAGTTGAGCCATTAACGCCACAGTCAGCTGTGTTATCTTTTCTTTGATACGACTCTTAAATTGCTGCTAATTGCTGTCATTTTATGTGTGCTAATTTGTTACTTTTTGCTACTTTGTGGCGCTCTGAATGACAAGTGTTGGCTGACTTTCGCGCTGTTGGAAGAGAGATAATTTATTCAGTCTCAGTTACACTGGTTTCTAAACTCCTGTGTCAGAAATACCAAAGCTAATATCACTTTAAACCGCAAGCTCCTATATGACAGTTTTGCTTCAGGGTCTCCCAATCTAAAACCAATATTGCTGACTGACTGAAGTAGTAAGGAATGACATTGAACACACAACTGAAGTCATGAATGCACTCGCTCAGTCTACTCATTGTTTTTAATTAAGTAATGCTGACAGTCATTACTCATTACCGTGGACCTCAGTTTTGAAATCACTGTTCTGCTTTCATTAACCGGCTCCTTTTGAAGAAGTCAGAAGTGTTTGAATCCCATAAATCAGTTTCAGTCAGACTTGTTTTTTTAAAGCTTTTTAGGACTACTTTATCATGTCAGGATTAGGGCACTAAGTAAAAGCAACATACCTTTTTCAGATGCTCAGTGGAATGCTGGCTATGGTAAATGACAGCATTACTCTTTGAACCTGTGTTCAGTCACAGCTTAGGTATTTCTAGTGAGAGACACCAAATGGCATGTGAAGTATGGATGGAAATAGTCACACTGCTACCATTCCAAACATAGAGGGAGGCAGAAAAGTGTGTGTATATTCTACTGCAAAAGAACTAATGAGCTGTTTATAATGCCAGCGATAAGACAAAGCTGTCTCTCATAGCTTTACAGTTGAGGACATTTTGAAACATCCCAAAACAAAGCATAAGTGACTTCATTATTAATCCCATAATTTGTATCTCAGGGCACGCACTTGCGTCATTATTTGGAGCTATGATAGTGTTGTAGCGCAGCAACTGCTGATTGAGGCATGCCTGCCTGTGCTCATCTATAGTTGGGAGCTAAAGGGGATTGTGGAGGGGTTAGTTTCAGTGTGTCCAGTGAAAAGAGCCTGGCCCCAGCACGCATGGATGGAGGATTAGTTGTCTACACAGGCCCCATTGCTGTCAGTCTCATGAAAATCTGACTCAGCGATTGTCTCTGTTGGTCTTAACCATCGGATTTGCAGACTCCTACAAAGATGGCTGTAGTGAACAAACTGAAATGACAGCAAGCCATTCATGGGAATATTTCACATATCCCTTTCATACACAAACCCAGTGCATGAACATGCTATGTTGAACACAGGGGTCGACTTGCAGTGGACCTTTCTGACCAAATACCAGGTCTTCCTATCATTGTTGTCATTTTTGCACCTTAATCAAAAGTGGTCACTGCTGTGTTGTCTTTAGATTGTAGTTTCAACAAAGTGGATGATGCAGCTTTGCAAAACCAGCCAAAAAATCTAGCTTCCCTCATTGTGGTGTAGCAAGACTGATATCTTGAGGTGAAATTTTATCCTAAAATTGATCGTTAACAGGGTATATTTTCTTTATTTGGTAAACTCACTAAAGTAAAGTATGTGTTTGTGCTCCACGGTCATGTTTAACATCTTTTGTGTTCAGAAAAAGCAGTGTTACTTAGAGAGAGACACAAGTCTATGTCTATGAAAATGAAAAGACCTTGTGTTGTCCTCAGTGACCGCTGTACAGTAGACAGCCACAAAAGAGCATGTAACCACTGGTTTGTTGTTTGACTGAAGAATAACTTGTGTAATCCCTTCATACTGAAGACAAGCGCCAACACACACAAGTAAAATCCTTGACGAAAGCAGGGTCACGGCCTCGTGTTGACCCACTCACACCGATGGCAAACACGGGTGTTTCCAGAGCTGTTGCGCCTGTGTGAAAGACGTAATATTAAACCCCCAAGAAAGCACTGTCTGTAGATCTGTGTTCTCATTTGCCTCAGGTTGTTTTCCTCAGTAGGACAGGGACTGTTTTGTGTATTGAGGCAGTTGTTAATCACTTGCATTGTTCAAGGAGATCAAGCGGCGGTTGGTGGATGTTTATTGCCAGTGAAAGGGCATTTGGTTCTTTCGATTTAAACACTGTTGTTTTTGTGTTTGGGGACTGGAAATGCCCTGAAGTGCATTTTCCTCACCACAAGCTCTGATCTTCCAGCTGGACCTGTGGTGTCCTGTGTTTGCTATGCCATATGTCATGTGTGGGACTCCCTACCCCGGGGATGTTATTCACCTCTCTAATGGCAGTATAGATGGTACAGCACGATATTTTTTTAATCAATTAATGAAATACATGTATGGTTTTGCTTTGACACTGTTTGAGTTAAATGAAGTGCAGGTTTAGATGAGGTTGGATTTGAAGAAGTAACACTTATACAATGACCCACATACCCATGTTCACAAAGTCAAAAGTTTGTATCCTGCTAGTCATTTTCCAAATATAGTCCTAAATGAATCCACATGGGCAAAGCTTCATCTGAGAAGGGTTGGCACTGCTCAGGGAATGTTAAGCTCAAACTTAGCTGAATAGTTTTTCATTTACCAAACATACTTTCTATTTTTTACTCTCCCCTTGTACACATCTTGGTTACTGGGAGTAAGACGTCCAAGTTTTTAACAAGACATCCCAAACATGCAAACCTGCACAGCTACTGTCTGACTATATGGCTTTAATCCAATGCTGTAACAAGTTCAGACTGTGGCTGAACATGCAACTCTATAGATCAGCACACATTGGATGACCTCCAGCATTTTCTATACTTAAATACTGACTAATCAAATTTCAAAGCTCCGTATCTGGAGATGGATTTAGCCGTGATAATTTTAGTGATGGGTTTATTTTGAGCAAGAGGTCTCTATTAGCCCAGCTGATCTAGTGGCCTACATCTATCTCACACCTCTCTCAGACCAAATAGCCACACGTCTATACAAGGCCTGACTCCATTAGCGTATCGGTGATGTGTATGGAACTACAGATTCAGATGTGTGTGAACATTGTCCGTAACCAGAAGTCTGATATGAATGGTCAACTGCAGGTTCAACACAGTGGATGGAAAACGAATGTCATGTGGATGGAAAACATAAGAGTATATTAGCATAGGTGTGTGTGTATCCTGCCTCTCAAATAACACCAAGGTGCCAGTAAGGTAATTAGCTTGTCAGAGAGGTGACAAACATGTGCTGAATGCGCTTTTGTCTTTGACCAAGTGTGTGCTTTGAAAAGTAACAGGAGTCTGCACATGCTGAATGACTTCACTGATGGGTACCTTCAGCAGTCTTATCTGTAGAGATGATACTGAGGTGTGGGCAATGATGGCCCCATGATCCTTATCTGGCTGAAACAGAGACTTCCTAAACTGGAGTGTGAACAGACATTGTGCAGACACCTCACCCTTATTAAGGCATCCGCTGCCTCTGTTTTAGTGCTGGCTCTATCAGACAAGTGGAGTTCTATGTTTGGATAGCCTCCACAGACATCATTTATCCATTTTAGCAAGCCTCATACTGTAGACTGTGTGTATACGCATCATGACAAGTGTTCACAATTTAATAGTAGCGGATGTCCTTATGCCCTTCTAGTGGCCTCAATCATACAAGGAACTTAACAATGTAACAAGGTTAAATAATTTATTCATTTGAAAGTCATTCTTCCCATGACATCCCATAAAGTTAAAATGCCTGTCTTTTGTCATTTACCAGTTTCTAGTCATCCAGCCATTCAGCTTTTATAATCAACCCATTGTGTTCCATTGATGGGCGGATAACCATGTTACTTTTCCATAGAAAAAGGCCTTTAGAGTTCAGGGGAAGTGCTGTAAGAGGATTCCCCCTGGGGAGAGGCGACTCAAAGGGATTGCCTTGGTTTTGTCCCTGTCGGCCCTGCAGCGGCCTGCTTCTCACACGGCCTGCTGTCCCAGCCTTATAGCCTCAGGAGCTCCACCATATGGGGACTTGTAGAGAAATCATCAATAGTTAATGTCATAATTATGATCTAGAGTTCAAGAGACAAAGACGAAACAACAGTCAGTGTTTTTTAATCAAAGTAAGGGTTTTCACACATTGGTTAAAAGTTGCTATTGTATAAGGGCTGAGCAATATGGACAAAATCAAATATTACGATATTTTTGACCAAATACCTCTACCGAATATTGTAGAGATGACTATTGATCCTTTCACAAAATATTTCCACAATGAGATTTTTGATAAATAATACCAGTAATGTGGATGTAATGACTAAGTGGGTAAAGCCAAATAATAGAACAACTAGAGCAGTCTGGTAAATTCAGCAAATTACATCACTATAGTGCAATGCAGCCTTTAAAACCAGGAAAAGACAACACTTATGCCATAACACAATATTACAATATCCAAAATCTAAGACGATATGTAGTCTCATATCACAATATTGATATATTGCCCAGCCCTAGTTTCTATCCATTTGAGCTTAAACACAGTGTCAGTTGACCTCAGTTGGGTGTTTGATGTGTTTGAACACTATATATACTGCATTGATCCTTCATGTGTACAACTCTTTACAGGGTTGATGATTTTTATCAGTTAAGCAAAATCAGTTTGCATTTGCATGTGTATCCAACAGATCTTCTCACAGCGCCAGGAGAGGAGACCAAGTGTCACCACGTATCCCTGCCAACCCGCGTTAGACCAGTTTGCTTTTCATTCAAATCTGAAATGTACATTGCAAATCTCCCAGATGATCTCTGCTTAGTAGGTCCTGCAAGCTATTTGGCCCCGGTCTGCCCTAAGAGCATTGGCATGTGAAGTGCCGTGCTTAAGCCACAGGAATAAAAGCTCCAACCTTAGGTGGCACAGCGGGTGCAAGTGCAAATACGGGTCACATGCTGACTGACCTCTCGTGCAGGGAAGTCAAGTATGTGTGCCTGCCTACACTGGTTTATGTGTTTGCGTGTCATGAATGTGCCCAAATGCTCACTCTCACTGTCATGCGATTTGAAGTTTTTTCAATATATTAAAATCTCAAATTGCTGCCACACAGATCTATGCTTGTATGGCCACTCAAATCGCGTGCAGAGAAGGAAAAAGGAAGTGTAAGGCTGTGTTGGTATTGTTATCAAAGCCCTGTTAATGCAGTTACGCTCAAATAACCACAGAACATGAGAGGAATGCAGTCGACTGCTGTTTTTTTTTCCTCTACCAAACTAACAGCTCTGCGAATGAGCAGTCAAAACAGGTCACACATGTCCTTTGTTGCATTTGGGGCCACCAGTTGCTTTTAACGGATTTAAAATTCTGAACCCAGTCAAGTTTTGTAGCCCTCCTCACTGACCAAATACACACAAAGCTCTTTCCTCCTGCCACCAGCTTACAGTGTAATGGAGTTTAATGTCATTATGATTATGAAGTGATCTGTAGTTTTATGAACTGTTACCCACATTTGGGTTTAGCAAGGCACTTGGGTGAATGCCAAATCGGAGCTTGTTTAGAACATGTCCAGACGAGTCCATATTTTCACAGTCCTTCACACAGACTGACTGAATTCCTGTCAAGCTGTTCACACAGTTTAAAAATTGTTGTCCTCGTAGGACATACGATCTTATGATTAAACTTCAAGATAATTTACCGGGTTACATTTTGCAGTCCATTCTGTTTGTTTGCATAATAACATGCTGGGATAAAATTAGATTACATGCAGGCTGTTATTGTTTGAAGGTCTCTCACTTTCCTGTGACGTGTCTTTGAGTCTGTTTTGTTGACTGGTTACATTAGATCGTGCTGATAGATAAGGCAGCTGTAATGGGCCAGTCTTTGTTTTCACAACATAGACGGTGCATTGATGAGCCCCCAGGCCCGCTATCAGCATGGCTCCATGTACCCTGAATGGATGGATGGATTTACGTGTTTGTTTTAACCAGGAAACTATAAAACACCTGGGAGATGAAAGGGAAGCCCCATGCTGTGCTGTATCTGTGCTTGATCTGATATATTATGATTGCATGTGCGGTTTCCCCATGCAGGTCTACAGTATACAAAGGTGCATATTACTCTATTATGGAAAGGTCATAAAGCTGTTAAGGTGATACAGCTGTGTCAAACTTCTGTTTTCATTTTGTTATGGTTATAAGTCACCGAGGGAATGCACAGAAAATTCCACAAGGGCAGAGCAGTGAAGTCATACTCTACCTCTGTGGAAGTTTGTCCCTTTTGGACTTTCCCATCACAAGTCCCTAACTTCAAGAAAAACAACTATTTGTAGCTTATTTCCTCATACTCTCCCAACAGTCAAAGCATCAAGCACATGAGTAACTCATTAGAATACAGGTCAGCTGTAATCCTAACCTTTTGTCTTATTGGAATTTGTTATGAAACCTTTTAACCTACTGAACTTAAAATCTTCTCCTGCATATGTTTCCGCTAGAGGCTGGAGCTCACCAAATTTAATCTCATATCACAGCTAATCTTGAGTTAAGGTTGAAAACACCAGCACATTTCAAACAAAACAATCTTTGTTCCCTTGATCCCAACTCAATAGGTTATACAAAGGACATTAGAACAAAATGTGGGTTTTGAATTTGTTTGAACAGGGAGTGGTGACTCCTCTTTGTTTCTCCTGATCCAGAATATTCTCAATCAGGGGAGATTCTTTTTTTATCCTCTCTTTTGTTTCCATCGGTGCAGACACCCGGGAAAACCCACTCACCTGCCTTTCAGTTCTGTTTGTTTGGAACAACACATTTATCATTTATAGGAACATGACTGTCCCTTTCTTAATCTGTCATGATTGCAAGGGAGACCCACAACAGGTGCTGTCAGGAGTACAAACAAACCTCCACCTGGGAAAGGGAGGAGTGCTTTTGTGGAGAAAGAGATTAGTTTGTGTGTGTGTGTGTGTGTGTGTGTGGTCTGTTTTTCCACCAATGAGTTAGAGCATTAAAGCAAAACTTGGCGACACATCTTGATATGCCAAAGCCAGAAAGTCAGTAAAGTAACCACAGCACAACATGGAGTGTATGTGTGTGTGTGCCTACAGTATGTGTGTGTGAGTGGCTGCGTCATAGGTGCCCAGTTCTGGCCTGGGGGTGACTGTCACTGTCACTCCCCACTACTTTTCATTGAAGATGACTCACCCTCCCCCACACACACCCCTCACAGCAGGGAGAACAGGATCAGCTGCCCATGGCCTGTAGGCTGCGTAGTGATGTCTTACATTGCATAATTCATTCAAGTGTTCATTAGATTTGTTCCTCTCTGCCATGATAAGAGAACTGAGTGATTGAGAATTTTTATTGGGGAAAGCCGGTGTCTTACTGATTGGTGGGTTTCTTTTTTCTTCTGTTTTTTATGGTGTGTGTGTGTGTGTGTGTGTTTTTCTGTTTTATTGGTCCTCTACTGAAAGGATGGATAGACTAATGATGTTCTCAATCTTTTTGACCCCTCGCCTCCTCCCGTGACCTGGACACAAGCCAACAATAAAACCCTGGATCGTGGTCTCTATCTCTCACACACACCTCTCCTCTCCCCTCCTTCTACTTCAGCCCCCTCCAACTTGACTGAACCTCCTTTCCCCCACCGTCTACTCAACCTCTACCCAACCTCTTCCCACTTCCCCTATCGCTATAGTAACCTTAATTTTATTTACAGCTCCAGCCAGAGCTTCAGCTTTTTGTTGGCAGCCATTGTGACTGAGGGGGTGACCACCAGGAGCACTTTGCACACAGCAAAGTGTTCCTGCCGGGTTCAGCAGGGGTAGAAGGCAGACAGTAAGCTCAGAGTTGCATGTGGACAGGCCAGGCTGAGAAATGTCCCCTTTCCACCAACTGGAACCTAGTGCTGGTGCTGGACTGGTGCTGGTGCCGGTTCACAATTGGTTCAACGAGCGAGAGAGCCAAATTGTTACATAACTGTACACGCCTCCGGTTTCCTAGCAATTAAATGAACAATTAAGTATGCCATCACCAGCAGACTGATCACACTGAAGTATACTCAAGCAAGACATGAGTGTATCACATGACTGACGGCTGTCTCACCTGGTGTTACGCCGTATTTGGTGACTCATCAGATTCTGTGACCTGCAGTGTTAGAAGTTCATATCCTTCACTTCAGTAGAAGTACCCATCAATACCACAATGTAAAAATACTTCATCACAAGTAAGTTTTTGAAATTGGTCCAGTATGGAGCTAGAGCGCTTCAGCTGGCAGCTGCAAAATGGACTGCAGTGTAATCCTTTAGGGCAATAGCACACTGTCAATGTATGTCCACTAAAAGTGCTTGTTTCTGCCACTGACAGGCTCAGATTGCTATTATAATTGTCTGACAACATTATGGAAGGGACCATACAGAGAAATAAAATGTTTTTTTTTCTTTACCTTTTGCTTGATCTGGTCTGTTTGTTATTGTGTCTAACCAAGCCTCGCTCAAGGAGAAGTCTTGTTCTGAAACCTTGTGCGATTTGAGTTGTTATCGAAATCTGCTAAATATTCAACCATGACAGACTTGGAGAGAGGAGTGCCAGGAGGAGTTTTTTGTGTTGGAGTACAGAAAGCCTAGCTTTGTGTTATCTAAAAGATTTTCAAAGTCATGGCTGAATATTTAGCTGATTAGCTGATTTCGAAACAACTCAACTCTCGCAAGATTTGCACTTTTAGTGGACGTACATTGACGGGATGCAATTGCCCTGTCGTATTACATTGCAGCCTTCTTTGCGGAAGCTGGCTGCAGCTCTCTTGCTCAATGCTAGACCAATTTCAAAAAGTTTCCCCATTAGTCACTCAGACATAAAAAGATGGGAAAATAGGGTTCAGGTTGAAAAATATTGAACTTTTCCCTTTTAAGTAAAGAATCTGAGTACTTTTTCCAACACTGCAGGTCACAGAATCTGATGAGTCACCAAATACGGTGTAACACCGGCCAGCAGCCCCTTCACATCTCCGAAAAACATTGAAGCAAAATTCCAAACAGATGTTAGTTGGATATACTGACCACATATTGGGACTCTATGTGGTTACTTTCTCACCTGAAAAAATATTAAAATTTAATAAAGTGACATATTAACAGCTTAACTCTCTCTATATGGCTCTGGCCTGGCCCAAAATCTCCACCACTGCGCAGTCTGAAGAGACGCAATGCATTTTGGTTTTGGTTGGTCACAATGATCCTAGCTCCAGCCCCTGACGTCAGCGGTTCTTTTTTCTATACCAGCAAAATGTCTCTCTGGAACCAGTTTTCCTGGCTGAGAGCCAGTTCTTTGGCTGTCGAAATGCGAAGAACTGGTTCAAGATTAGGCACCGGCTCCGAACCAGCCCTCGAACTGCCTTGGTTGAAAAGGGGTAGAAGAAGAGATCTCTTCTATGCCAGGGTCAGAGATGGACCTGCTGTCGGTTTTGATAAAGTAAATCCTTTGCCTGGTTTGGCAAGTGAATCTTTCCTTCTAACAAGATCCAAGGGAGATTTGCCCTCTAGAAGACTTATGGCAATTAGCAGGTTCTTATCTATCCAACGATGCTTATGAGGATCCACATTAGAAACGTAGCACATAGCAACCTCACAAGTGACAGGAGCGACATGAAGCTATCTTTAGTTTTAATTAAAGGCTCGTTGCTGTCCGTCGTATCAGTCTGTTTCATAAAAGCCCAGTAAAGTAAGCATTCACATGGAACATAATAGCACAATGGATGCAATGTTGAGTTCAGCTCTGCTAGAAAATATGCCCACATGCAGTGTTATTATGACTGCTGCTACACTATTCCCATGGCAAACTAAATGAGTGGGGCACCCCCCACCCCTCCGAAACCTTGTTCATCTTTATTGTGGTTTACATAGGCAGCTATTATGGTGCTAGTAAATTGGCCTGTAATCAGTATGCAGGGCCACCCTGATCATACGGTATACAGTATATGTGAGGGGACAAAACCACCGAACTGAGTTCCATGTTTTCTACGACCAGTTTGTGACTCAGTGGCTATGACTTTGACTCTGTCTCTTAGCAAAGAATGACAGTCTTTAATTATAGTTTTGTTTCAGGGAAATGATATGTAGGTAGTTGAAAAAGTGAGTGTTTTAGAAGTCCCGTTGACACACAAACAGCGCTGTCTATTATGAAACATTTCATCTTCACTAGTGATTCTCAGGCCCTGTGGTGTGAGTGTCCTTATTGCTTTTTAATTCGACACTTGTTGTGATTAAAACTGGAAAACATTTGACCATTCCCAAATTCCAGAAATGACAGTCCATTGTATTGTGCACTTTCAAGAAACAAAGACTGTGACTATCTTGGGATACTTGTCAACAGGCAGAACCACAACAATATGAATGTTGGAGGGGCCAGGAAAGACGAAAGATTGCGCTGGGTGGAGAAGCAGGAACAGGACTGAGAGGAGGAGGTGGGGTGTTGGAGACATTTTTGAGGTCTTTGTTGCTTTCTTTAGTGGGTGTTTATGCTAGTGGTAACGAGCTGCAGCGTGGCTGGGCGGCCGACTGGCTGGAGAGTGATGGGTGTTTATGTTGGCCTGAGAGGTTATTGCTCGAACTTCTGCTCCCGTCCCTGTCAAACACTCAAGAACTGGCTACAATTGCGTTAATAGCGCTACACTAAGCGCTGTTAATGGCAACAGTGTACATTTTGACATAATGTCGAATAATGTAATGACTCACCTTAATGATCACACCTGTGCTTTCCTTACTATGACTCATTAACAGATCTCTCATGAAAAGGGTCTATTGAAAGCACTGAAAATAAAAAAAACAATCAGATAGGTGAACATGTTTGCATGAGTCAGTATCCTGGATAACACCAGAAATAAGTATCCAGGTTTCCCACCATTCATGTATGAGCTCTCTTATATAAATGTGCTGCTCTCTCAAACTACTTTAGAATCCTCAGTATTTAGTGAATGTAGGTGTGCAAGGAACTAGTCCATGTGGAAGAATTGCGTGTTAAACTGAACATTTGTTAACAATGGCATTAAGATTATAGGCTGCATGTGTGGTGTTGAGAAATTGCTTGTGAAGGAAGTCTGACAAGAGAAAACTAAAGTATGTTTCAGGATTAAACTCAGTGACCCAGTCAACCAGTTTTACAGTTTTTTTTTTTCCACACCCCTAACTTAAGCAACAGTTGTTATGGATTCTGCAGGTTTGGAAAATCACTGACAAATATGCCTGCAGCAGTCTGCTTTATCTCTCTTTTTTTTTTTTGTAGAGTGTTCCTCCTTCTTGCTCCATCTTGTTTTTCCTCAATCCTCTGATCTGCTAATGACCAGAAGTCATCATGTATCAGGTCATGCGACAGCTAAAATACCCCTCCTGACCTCCTGTGTTCCTCCGCTCTGACCTGCGTCGCCTCCAGACGTCACCTCTCGCCTCACTCCGGTCAATATTAACCGAGTCATCCACCCCCCCCCCCCCAAAAAAACCTCAAACTGACAAAGAACTGGCAATGTAACTGAGGCTGCGTTGCTGTAAGAGGTGTGGATTAACTGAACCAAGGGGCCGGGCACTCATACTTGCTGATGTGCTTCAACCATGACAAGCCCGTGAACTATGACCCCCACTTCTCTCATCAGTCATCATCCATCACCCTGTAAGAGACAGAGCCGCTTTTGTCTGCCTGTGTGAGGGGCTAGCCTCAGCTGCTTTTTCTCACTTAGGAAGCCCACTCTGGACATGTCACTGCCATTTTGTAGTCGTCTGTGTTTAAGATTAGGGTACATGAAGTGAAACACTCCATGTTAACTGGAGGAAGCATTGATAAGATTAAAACATGGGTTGCGCAGGGTCATAGCCAGTTAAGCAGCGAGAGAGCGATAGAACAAGAAAATGCTGCCTTTGTGTCTTAAGCACTGTAAAACAGTTCAAGAAGTCACAATCTTATAGTAAGTGGCACCATAACCTACATTTTTTCTCTCTTTGTATCAATTAAAAAACCCACCTGATTTCAAAAATAACCTGAATTGAATTATGACGTTGATGTAGACACAATGGGGAGATGTAGAGGACCATTGTGTAACTCCTATCCCCAGTTTCCCATTGGAAGGGCCAGCCCCGTGTGTGTGTACAGGCTTTGTTGTTTTCCTGTGAAGTCATGCATTAGAGGATAGCTTTGCAGTCGCAGAGAGGAGCTTTTTCTTTCTTTCTAATTACAGCACGGCCTGGTCCAGCCAGAGACCATTGTGCCAGAGAGCTGTGAATTCCCACAATGGAGCTGCTCAGCGGAGAACAATGAGTCAAATTCCTGACCGTTCCCCGCAGGTTCAGAGGCCGTGCTGACAAATACAGACAGCAGAGTTACAGTGGCTTTGCTATTCTACACCCAGTAGCTTTCCCACTGGCCACCCCAGTGGGGATATTTGGTGTGTGCAAGTTTGTGTGTGTCCTGGTTTGTGTCTGTCTGTGTGTGTGTGTGTTACAGAGTGGCTACACCTCCCAGTGGGAGCAAAGGGAGGGGTTGAGAGATGGGGGGGGGTGAGGAGGAGGGAGCTTATTTAGTTCATTCTGTAGGAGGTGAAAGACTGTTCACTCTTTTCTAGTAACTTCTGTAATCAAACCCCTGAGAACTAAACGTTGGCAAACCAGAAGCTGCACTGAAAGCATTGTTGATCAAAACTGATCAACAATTTCCTGATGACAGAGCACTGAACTTGTATAAGATCTCGTGTGCAAACCTATTAGCTGTTCTTTAATGTGTTTTTTTTTTTTCAATCACACACATACACAATGGGCCCTGTGCTATCATGTACTTGGCCACTTAAAACCCAATCTGCTGTTTTTTGTGCCTCTGTGTGGATGGGAAACATTGAGATTATGACAAGAATAGCACAGCCATTTGCAAGAGGAAGGGTTCTGTTGTTTACATTGCCAGAAATGTGTGCTTACACAGCCTTTAAGTAGGCTGCAGAGCTCTACGGCCTCCTAAAGGGTCCAATTCCACTTGTGCTGTCCAGACTGGAGTATCTGGGTTTCTTGCTTTCCCAGCTGTCCAGAAATATGCCTGTGTGTGTGTGTGTGTGTGTGTGTGTGTGTGTGTGTGTGTGTGTGTGTGTGTGTGTGTGTGTGTGTGTGTGTGCGCGCAAGTGTATATGCATACACTGAAACTGTTGTGTTGATAACCTGTTGTACACATAATCATTGTTTACTGAATGGAAGATGGTGGGTGGTAAGAAAGACCCCACAGTGAACAGCAAGTGACATACACAGACACACTGGCATTTGCCAATCACCTTCCTGTACTGTTTGTTTATTGATCAATTTCTATTTCATCCATTTTACAGCAGTTTGTCTCACTTACAATACTATTCTGTCACTCTGTTCTTTATACATTTTTTATGTAGTGAGATTGAATTTCATTGTTGACTACTGTTTTTAGGATTTAGGAAAAACTTGTCTATGGATTTCAGTGAAATTTGGCAGAAGATTTAGGGAGCAATAAATGTTTATCCAGCTGATCGGCAATGCAATTGCATTTGACATTGGTGCCGTGTGTCTTTGCATGTGTGCTATAGGCTACACTTGCACCCTCTTGCTTTGGTTTGAGGACATTTGCCAAGTGGTTCACAGAGGCCATAAAACTCCTCCAAAGCGTTTCATCCTGCGCAGGCTTTTGAAAAAGCATTCACACAGTCCTCCCTGCTGCCTCCCCCTTCACCCAATTCACAATAAGGTGACACTCTATCTCCTTTACTGGTTTCTCTAGCCTTAATGAAAATTGATAGTCTCGCACACAGACACACACCCTAGCAGCCATTGATCGAGGCCAAATAAATGTTTTATAAGCCCCACTGTAAGGACACCCCTCTTTTATTCAGAAGGTGTCAATGGTTGTGTCCAGAGGGACAGATTGCTGTGTTACGTTCCTGTGTGTGCCCCACAATTCAGTGGGAGAGTAATGCAGTTTCTCTGTGACGCACATTTACCCCAGTTCTCCACCAATGGTACCATTAAAGTCTCTGACGTATGTAAGTACACTCAAAATCGTACCCAATTCAAAGCTGATGCAAATCAGTTTGGACCTCTAGTGACCTGGAATTTCTCAACTGTCTGAAGTCTGAACTCCAAAGTCAGTGAAAGGATATGTGGGGAGATCACACTTGCCGATGAATGAAAGAAAGGCAAAACAACCCAGAGGAGAGGATAGACCCCTTATTCATTCCTTCAACTATTTCTTTCCAGACTGTTTTCCCGTATCTAGTCTGTCTGTGTGATCTTAGTGTGGTTTTAGGGCAACAGAGCTAAGAAAACACACAACGTAAGCCTTAGCAAGTCTTATTTGTAAGCTGAACCACAACTTTTCCTTGTGCCCTTTTATTCTTCTGATTGGTGTGGAGATTTCGCACAAAGCATGGCACCATTCCACAGGAAATGCCTTTTTAACACTGCAGGATGGAGAAACTTTGCACCCTCTGGATCCGAGTCTTTGTTTTAATCTAATCGCATTAAGTGACCGGCCCAGAGTTTGTGTTTGGCTTGCGTTTGTCTTGTTGCGGGCTCAAGCTGGTGCTCAGTCCCTCTCAGTCTTCACAATGTGAAGTTGAATTCCTCGCAGAATGCCGGCTAGTCAGGGGTTAAGCTTAAAATTCTCTGAAGCCGTGCTCAGGAATTAACATGCCAAGGAATGAGAAACATCTAATGAGCCTAAGTGGACTTGACTTGTGTGGAGGCTAATGGTTAACAAGTCATGATGGATTTTCTCTTTGATTTTGTGGAGATGACTTGAGCTATTGCAGACATTTTCTCACAGATTGAAAATGCTGTGAACTTTGATGCCATAATGGAATTTTAATGGCCTTGAAGGGAGTCCTACAGCTACACAATGAGTGTACTCTCACGTGTAGCATTATTGTGAAGAGAGTTTCTACATTAGATGTACTGCAGCGGGCTGCAATATCAGACAAAACCAGTAACGTGACTTTTGTACTTTGTTAGCACTGTCTATTCATCCCGTGTAATATTTCAGCCTGATCCACCAAAACAAAGTGCTAAAACCTCTACTTTTATCACGCAGTAAGTTAACATTACAGGTAAACAGAATTCACTTCTGTGCATAAAGTGTTTCTGCAGCTGCTTCATAGTAAAATCCTGTCCATTTGTTGGGAGTCTGATGAAGGCAAGGACTCACTGCTGGAATGTTTTCACTGTGAAGCAGCTGCATCTATGTGCACATAATTGTTTTGGCCAGCCTTGAATGCTAACTTCTTAACCTTTATTTGTATATTTATTATATATTTTATATATTTTTGTCAGTTCAGGTTTCATTCTTCTAACATGTTGCACACACACACAGACACAGTATCTTAGTATCTTCTTCTTTCCCTTACGCGTACTGCCTGCAATACATGCACAGACAGTGTCACATAGGCATGAAGGTATGAGGTGCCATTCACAAAAATGACTCAGTGACCACCAAACACACCCAGTGGGTCTTCACTCATAACTGCGTGCTCTACATTTTATATAGATGCAGTTATCTGCTGTTAAGTAACACGTTCCTAAAAAAAAGTCTAGCTTTTTTTTTTGCAACTTGAATGTCAAACTGAAAACGGATCTGCCAAATCTTGTCTCGTGGCTCACGCTGAAGGATTTTATTTGTGTTAAGTGTGTGTGTTTGTGGTACGGTTCGAGTGAGTTAGGGTGTCTTGCAGCTGACAGGTTTTTCAGAAAAACAGGGCGCAGGGCCATGTATCTGCAGCTGCCCCCTCTCTGTACGCTCTTTGATGGAAAGAAAGATGGCGTTTACTTACCCACAGCTAGCTAGACACACACACACACACACACACACACACACACACACACAAAGTCCACCGAGGGACACATTGCGTGCATAGGGAGGGTATGTTTGTGAGTTTGTTTATTGCAATGTACTCTATATAAGTCATTCTACACTATCAGAAAAGGTGGTTGCAGTGTTCAGAGCACATTTTCATGTTCGTTACATCCTTGTATGTAGAGGTGTTGGCAGTGTAACGGTCCAACTCATTTGTTATCAGAGCTCCAAATAGTAGCAAGCGGACACCCCTGACAGTAGCACGTTTATTTCAAACGTCCACACCCTGATGACACACATACACACACACATGCAAAAGCACACAAATATAGCCATCCATTGTTTAACCAGCCTAACAGACTTTAAAGGTTTCAACCGTTACTCTGTTTATGGTGGTTTTTATCTAGCAAAGATAGTTGTCCCACCTGTTCCTTATCTGCACACATGCACACACATTCATATTATTTGGAAACAGACAGTACAAATAAAACTGACAGATACAGTAGTTTAGCCCTGGGTAGCACTGTTTTTGTTTTTTACTGTGGCAAAGCGATCTTGCAAATGACATTTGTCCTGAACTTTGATAAAGAAACACTGTTAGCACCGTTATTTGAATGTTTGTCTAATGAGTCCCACTATTTGCCCCTCTTTCTCATGTGCATACAGGTTTGGATGACAGCCTACAGCAGTACGTGAGCAACTTTGAGCGGGAAAAGATCAGCGGGGAACAGCTACTGAAGATCACGCATCAAGACCTGGAGGAGCTCGGCGTGGCCAGGATCGGACACCAGGAGCTGGTGCTGGAGGCTGTAGATCTGCTCTGCGCTCTGGTCAGTAGATCTCCATTGTTGAGCGTGTGCATGGCTGACTGCATGTGTATCAGCAGGGGATATTACATACTTACAGGACCCGATCGTATCTTTAGGTAACAATTTGTAACAATGCAAGAGCCTCTCTTTTAGTCATTGACCCTCCCCCGCTCTGGCTCAGTAGTTTCTGGTCCGGCAGCTAAAGGAACCAGCGATGCAGAAAGGCTCATAATTTCCCACAAAGCTCAGCGGGGTGTAGAGGCAACACAACACATGAAGCAGCCCGAGGACACTGGGGTACAGTAGCGTCGATGGGGTCAGACAGGCCCGCGGCTTGATTTGGCAGTTTGAAACTGTGGGAGATTATCAGAGGCAGTTAATGGTAGCTATCATGTAGATACGAGTGACAGTTTGATCTGTTTGATAGATAAAATGAGAGGTCTTTCTCTCTGCCCTCTCTCCCCTCTCTCCCGTCAATGTTTAAGTCTGATTCACACCCAAAATACATACATACATGCTTTGTTTTTTTTGCGTCTATTCTCTCAGATAAACTGACAGAAATATTAAGCAAGTCATCTGTTTTATTCTCACCTGAGCTGCCTCTCTTGGTTCAAATAAAAATCACCTCTTTTGCTCTTATTAATCACCGTGGGAGTGCACCAGCTGACCCGATGTCCATCATCACAGGTCCTAGAAGAACTGCCAACAAAAATTTCTTTGCCTTCAACTAGCGAGCATGAAAACAGCGATGAAAACTGTCCGTGTTCCAACTGAAAGAGAAACAGGTTTTCCAGCAGATGGGATCGATTTGGAGTTTTATCACTTCCTGTGCCATAAAAGTCCCAGATTGTGGTCCCTGCGTTTTGATCAGTGTCAGCATTTCTCTCTTTATGTTCTCTTAAAGTTCTTTACATTCAGCATTTGGGGCATGGTTATTTTTACCCTTAAGAAACTTAGCCGTGCAGTCTTTTCTCTACTGCATAAGGCTGTATCTTGTATTGATGCTGATCTGAAAGCTGTAGGTCAAACAGGTTTGATGCAACATATTTTGGTTCAAAAAGATGTGATGTCTGTCAGCGTCCTTCCACCTTGGCACGCTAAAGCTATGGATGAGTTTGCTAGGATCCTGTGGGAAGCACCGTGTGGTTGGCAACCAAGTCTCATCCGTCTCATGATGATTTCTTGGCTCCTTTGTGTGAGCTTGGGTCACAATCAATGAGCTTTATAGGCTGCATGACAGCTACTGGTTGTAACCATGAACCCTGTGCCGAACAATTTCTTTTGATGACAGCTTTGTACAAGTTTAGTTGGGACTTGATTCATATCTCCACTTTGACCCCTCTATCATCGCACAGACTCTGTCTTTCTCCCATTGTGTCTCAGATGGGACATAGTCAGCCTGTCGTCATATATTCTGGAAATCATCCTCCTTGAGAATTAGATTGTATTTCAGAAAGAGATAGTAAATGAAGAGATGTCTGTTCTCTACCTGTTTATGTTCTTCATCTTC